>NC_055668.1:27571707-27656707 GCF_017976325.1 Chelmon rostratus | reverse complement strand
GTAGTATGTGTTTATTAATGATCAGTTTTTGTTAACAATGTCTAAGCACTTCAGGACATTTTTAACTATTTATCAACTTCATTTTTTAATTTATTTCATTTCATTTATTTAACTTTACTTATCTTCTGTCACCAACAACAGTGTGATTTATGTTTATGTATTTATTTTCATTTTACACTGTTAGCAGGTTCACACAACACCGACTGTTAGCAGGTTCACAAACCACTGTCGTTACCAAGTTAATACAACATTGACTGTTAGCAGGTTCACACAACACCGACTGTTAGCAGGTTCACAAACCACTGACCGTTACCAAGTTCATACAACATTTACTGTTAGCAGGTTCACAAACCACTGTCGTTACCAAGTTCATACAACATTGACTTTTAGCAGGTTCACACAACACCGACTGTTAGCAGGTTCACAAACCACTGTTGTTACCAAGTTCATACAACATTTACTGTTAGCAGGTTCACAAACCACTGTCGTTACCAAGTTCATACAACATTGACTTTTAGCAGGTTCACACAACACTGACTGTTAGCAGGTTCACAAACCACTGACCGTTACCAAGTTCATACAACATTGACTTTTAGCAGGTTCACACAACACCGACTGTTAGCAGGTTCAGACAACACCGACTGTTAGCAGGTTCGGACAACACTGACTGTTAGCAGGTTCGGACAACACTGACTGTTAGCAGGTTCACACAACAGTGACTGTTAGCAGGTTCATACAACAGTGACCGTTAGCAGGTTCACACAAAACTAACTGTCTGCAGGTTCACACAACACTGACTGTTACCAAGTTAATACAACATTGACTGTTAGCAGGTTCACACAACACTGACTGTTAGCAGGTTCACACAACACTGACTGTTAGCAGGTTCACACAACACTGGCTGTTAGCAGGTTCACAAACCACTGTCATTACCAAGTTAATACAACATTGACTGTTAGCAGGTTCACACAACAGTGACTGTTAGCAGGTTCACACAACAGTGACCGTTAGCAGGTTCATACAACAGTGACCGTTAGCAGGTTCATACAACAGTGACCGTTAGCAGGTTCATACAACAGTGACTGTTAGCAGGTTCACACAAAACTAACTGTCTGCAGGTTCACACAACACTGACTGTTACCAAGTTAATACAACATTGACTGTTAGCAGGTTCACACAACACTGACTGTTAGCAGGTTCACACAACACTGGCTGTTAGCAGGTTCACACAACACTGACTGTTAGCAGGTTCACACAACACTGACTGTCTGCAGGTTCATACACTGGCTGTTAGCAGGTTCACACAACACTGACTGTTAGCAGGTTCACACAACACTGGCTGTTAGCAGGTTCACACAACACTGACTGTTAGCAGGTTCACACAACACTGACTGTCTGCAGGTTCATACACTGGCTGTTAGCAGGTTCACACAACACTGACTGTTAGCAGGTTCACACAACACTGGCTGTTAGCAGGTTCATACACTGGCTGTTAGCAGGTTCACACAACACTGACTGTTAGCAGGTTCACACAACACTGACTTTTAGCGGCTAACGCCCTCAGCTTCAGTTGGTCAATGGTAACTCATCAGGGTATAACGTTGTCTTTGCTAAGCTAATCCGTCTGGACCTCCGGATGTAAGTTAATTTGTTCTATGTTGTTTTGAACAGCGCTTTTAGTTTGATATTTCTGTAAAATACCGACCAGCTCACGAACCTTCCGGTCAGTTTGTGCTGCGCCGAATAACTACGGTCACTGCGCCGTTATTAACTGAGGACGGTGAGCTTTGAATTCTTCATGAGTTTCTGTTTGTTCAGAGCTAAGAGCTAATGCTAACGCTAAATGTAAACTAATAGTGTAAGTGTGTGTATAAACAGAGCAGTTAACTGTAACAGCGTATCAAAGAGGAAAACAGTCTGTCTTACCTCGGATCCGTCTTTATCAACACATTCAGTTTCTCCGACACTTTAATCAAACTAACACAACACACCCTTCTGACAACGGACACCTCCTACTGCTGCTTCCGCCACAAACAAACTAGAGTTCTTCCGCTTCGTCTTCTTCTTCTTCTTCTTCTCCTTTGTTTTTAGGCAGAACAGTGTACAGGTCACCGCCACCTGTTGGAGAGCAGACGAAGTACGCATAAACTTGATTAAGTCTTTATTCACTCGAATGTCTTCACAGACAGACTCACTAGTTAACTGTAATTTGACCTGATCTGATCTGATGTTATATTATAGAGTGTAAACTTGTATAATGTCTGTCCTTGAGTCCAGATATCACTTAGATTTGCAGCGGTGGAAGACATAATCAGAGCCTTTCCTGATAGAAATGTGGCAATATCACAGTCGAAATACTCACAATTAAAAAAAATTTAATTGACAGTCCTTAACATTCTACTTCAGTAAAGGTACAACAGTACTGTCAGAAAAATACACATAGTATCAAAAATCAAAATATTTCTAATGCACATTGACTCATTTCAGAAGGCTAAGTTACAGTTGGAATATCACAAAGTAAATTTAGTACTGTAATTAAGTACAATTCTTGGGTACTTTTACATACTTTTATTTTCATTTCTGCTGCTTTATACTTCTACTACACTACATTTCAGAGGTAAATATATCTGTTTGCTACTGTCCATATAACTGACAGCGGCAGTAACTTTACAGATAAAAATGTGCCAGTTGTATAAAATATAATACAGTGTTTCACTTTTACTAAAGTAATGAGTACTGCATAATGTATTGACACTGGATGCAGACATTGTGATAATAATTAACAATCCAAAATATTATCATTGTTCCTACTTTAGTTTTTGATACTCTTAATTTTATTATCCTATTATTGACTGTGAGTATGTACATATTGACTGTTCTCCTGCTATATAAATCAAGTTGTTATGTCCTATATAATCTAGCAGTTAGGATGCCTGTTTTTTTTTTTTTTCAGGCAGCTCGAATTGACCTCTCAGTATGGGAACTTGGACTTTTCACTTGCAGTATTTATAAGATGTCTTTGAAGATTCTGATTCATCCAGGTCAGGGTACTTCTTAGTGCTTCCAAAAGGCAACTGGACTTGCTCGTGGTTCTAGAAGACGTCTTCGCCTGATTGGTGGGAAGTCTCAGGTATTTATCCTCCTGCAGGATGATACACCCGCCCAGCTATCATATGAGTCATCAGGGTCACATGAGTCCCGGTGTAAATGGCCGTTGAGCTGCCTGGGTAGGGGTCTGAAGATCGCATTATAAGTGGCTAATAGGTGGTGTCGTAGACCACCCCCTGGGCTCAGTGATGGCCTTTCCTGTTTTACATGGATGGCTTCTTTCACTCCTATTTCAAGCCATCTGTCTTTCATGGCCATAATATGTACATTATTGTCCTCAAATGAGTGTCCCATTTGATATGGAGGAAGTGGAGAGCAGAGCCCTGATCTCCTTCACAGGAACTGCCCCCAGACGTTGGTTTAGGTACGTGGACAACACCTGGGGACACCTGCACAGCAACATTAAGTTCACTCGGGAGGATGTTAAAGGACACAGTCTGGCCTTTCTGGTCTGCAAAGAGCACACTGAGGATGACAGAAGCCTTAGCATCGAAGTATACGTGTATGTACTGTATGTAAGGATGTGAGTACTTCTCTCAGCACTGAATTTAATTTGTATGCAAGTTACTGTCTTGTGTTTTGAGAGGAAGCACACCTGTGGTCCACCTCCACACATGTAGTTCACCTGCACATTTTCTACTGTTGTTGTTGCTTCCACTGGTGAACCAGCAAGCAGCTTTTATTTTGGAGGACTTGTAGATGAGATGTAGTATGTTAGTGGGATATTCTGACATGTTCATAGTACGTACAAACTTGTAATCATGGTGTGAGATTCTTATGAACAGTGACTGTAAATAGTAAATGATTCCGCCTGCTGTGGCCTGTCCTGTTCTTTCTTTGTTGTTACCATGGCGACAGCATGCCTGTATGTTAACGACGCAACGATAGAGAAACAAACTGTTGATGTTTCTTCCGGATCTAACCTCAGCAGAACCTTTTGAAGGATGTCAGTGTGGCATGAGTCTGTTTTTGGCTTCACAAACACTGTGAAACTGTATCAAAATCCCATTTAGTCTCTGCAGCCAAAATCCTGCCGTTACCATGGAAACGGTGACCTCATGTTCTCTGTCACCATGGTGATGGACAGGATTCTGGGTCAGACTCTGACATTTGGCTGCAGTTTGTTAAAACAGCAAAAACAAACACACAGGGTGTTCACAGGTACATGAGGACACATTAATGGACACAGCGTCTGCAGGTGCGGTCACACCTGAGCTCGTCCAGCCAGTCAAAGAGACGAGACTGCAAGGTGAGGGTCAGTTGACCGACGGAGACCATTAAAGGCATCAGTAGGCAAGTTTTTAGCATTTCACTTCTGTATTGGTACTGTATAAGTTAACGAGCAAGAAACACAAAACACGCTGAGCATGAATGAACATTCTTTTATTCTTTCACACCTTCAGTTGTGATTCAACATCAGCAAAAAAAACATCTTAAAAAGTCAACCGATATGACGTTATCATGGCCACGAGTATATTAACAGTTACATTAATGTAATGTATGTTGATTTAAGATTTAAATACAGACAGAGTGGATAAACAACACAGTTCAACACTTACTGGTTCCTCATAAACTGGTTAACTGGGCGTGTGTTTGTAGTTCATCAGCTGTGTGTCAGTATGAGCGCGTTTGTATACTGTGTGATGTGAAGTGATCTGTTTCCGTGATGCCTCACCTCCAGTATCCCGTCACCGTCTCCATGGCAACAGGGCCAGTAATATGACATGTTACACAATATTTGGATCATTTTGTTCCATCAGTGTGTGTGTGTGTGTTTGTGTGGTGTTGCTGTTGGTGGTGGTGCGGGGGGGGGGGGTGCATTTGTTTTTGTGAGGACAAAAACAACAAAACAGAGCAAAACAAGGTACGATTGTGTGTATTAATTATAAATGATCACAAATACATGAAGTGGCAGTAACCTGCAGTATTATAACGCTCACTAGGTGGCACCTGTGGTCCATGAGTGAGCAGCTATACTGTTTATGAACTACAGGCTGGTCAGGATCCCCAATAACCACAGGGGGTAACAATAACATCAAAAGTCCAATAACACAGGCTATTAGCTAACCTACTGCTAATTCAAAGCGCTTGCTATCCCCATTTACTGAAATAATCCTCTAATGAAGAACCATGAACCTTAAAATAACAGGTTGAATTTAAGACAGCTGGATTTCTCTCCTCTCTTCCGAGAGACTTCTTCAGCTCTACCTGACAGGTGGGGAGTTCCAGGTATTTATCCTGTGTGGGGTCATTATCATGGTCCTCGATACCTCACGCTTCATGACGACACCTGGCTGTGTGGCGACAGTCCTTAGAGTTGTTGGAGTTGTCACATGTGTTTGAAACACACGAGATGTGGTCTTTGTTGAAGATCCTCCTGAGGATCACGATGATGTGTTGGTGTTCTTCCAGGATCTTGTGGCTACTTTCACAATGGTCCAGTTAGGATCCACAAGCTTTAAGTGGATCCCTCAGATGTTTCTGCTGCTTCTCTTTGTCATGACCCGTGCCATGCACGCCGGTTTTGTTTAGTTTTCCTCTTGTTGATCCTTGCCATCCGTCCTTCAATTTTATACAAGAAGTCCAGTTTGATGTCTAGGTTTTGATTTAAATGTTGAATATAAATCTTGAAAGACTTTTTCCTCAGTATTTGTCAGACTCAACAGGAGTAACAAGAGTGCTTTCTGAGTCAGCAGTGGAGGTGGAGATTGAGGAGTGATCATGGGAAAGCATGAAAGGCAGACTGAAGATGAGTCACGATCTGAACTGAGGTGGAGCCTGGGGCAAATAAAATACCATCATCAGCAGAAAAATGGACACTGACATATGGATTAGGACGAGTTATGCTATTTATGTTTAAAGTAAACAGTAATGAACCAAGGATAGAGCCCTGTGGCAACCCATTTCTGATGGTAAAAGAGCTTAACTGAATACCAGCAGCTGTCTGACTTCTCTCTGTAAGGTGAGAGTTCAGCGTGGCTTCATCTCGACCTGTACGCTGCTAAGATTTAATGATAGACAGCATCAAACAGTTCTGAGAGGTCGATAAAGAAACTGCAACTGTCACTGAGCTGTGACTTGCTCGAAAACCCGACTGCTGTGGCTATAGTATCTTTAGTGTTACGTATCAATGTCAGATGACGGTACATTGATCACTGACATCGAAGGGACACAATGTGTCTGTTTAATTAATGTAAAACGACAGTTTGTGAAGAAATATTTGCTGATCTGAGTTCTGTTGATTGTGCTGTACAAGTACTGAGAGAACAGATAATCCTCAATAATCCCACTGAATCCAACATCACAACACTGATGAGACAAAGATGACATGAGGATCAGGACTCATAAAAACAGGATCAACTCACATCAGAGGTGGAACAAACAAGCAGCGGATATATCTGAGGTTCCACCATAATATTAAAGAAATTTACATTTGACAGATAATATATTAAAGATGTCTCATTAAAACATGTCAGTAAAAAACAAACAATACCTTTACAACAAAATAGACTTTATTAAAAATAGACTTTAATTCTCCAAACTCAATAAATCTTTCCAGCTCTGTTGACACTGTGAGAAACCTGCAGCCGTCACCGGACGCCTCCTCGTCTCTCAGAGACCTCTCCTCCAGAGCACAGCGTCCTGCAGCATCACTTGTTACTGGGCTGGGCCGCGATGTAGAGCGCCACCAGGCAGTAGAGCGCCCCCCCGACTGTCAGACCCATGGTAGTCTGGTACAGCAGCTTGTCCATTGGGCCTCTCTTCAGGTGGACTGGGACGCCGTCTGACTTCTGACAGAGAGAGAGATTATTACATCATCACACAGGTCACATGATCCTAAACAAATACACCTGAGCAGAGTTCAGTCCTAAACCTCACTCCAGAACCCGAGAACCTCTTCACTAAACCCTGGACCCCCTCTCTAGGAGACCAAGAAACAGTTCAAGGTCAAATGGAACCTCTTCCATGATCCTGAAACATTTTAACCCCAGATCATCAAACCTCTTCAAACACCACTGGAACCTCAAAGACTCATGACCCGTGACCACTGTAACCCCATCAAGGACCACTCAACATGTTTGACTTCATCCACAACCTACAGGACCTCTTCACTGACCTCCCCAAACCCTCCAAAGCCTTGTGGAGTCTCAAACACTGTAAAGGACCAAAGGCATTCCATCAGTGACTCCCTAAACACCTCATGAACCTCTGTAGACCACCAATGACCCTCAAAAATATTAATACAACACGAGACCAACGGTGCCTTGTTCAGGGTACCTGCTCAGGTAGAGTTAGATGTGGCTTCAGTGCCTTGGCCAGATCAAATAAATCAAAGTACAGCTTCACACCCAAACAACACAGCACGTTCCATCAGTGAGAAACCTCCACAACAGCTGCAGGTAACAGTGAACTCCAGACCCCCACTGGTCCTGTATCAGCACACCTGAGAGGTGCTGCTGATGGCATCACAGAGTTACCTGGAAGAACTTCTGCAGGTCAGGGACTCGATTGGCTCCCAGGTACTCCACCTGATGTCCTGTTTCAGACACCAGCTTGGTCGGAGACGCGAACATGATGGGAGGCCTGACAGGTGGGACTCCTGGACGCAGACCCTGAGAAGACGGACAGGTGGGGGGAGAGAAACATGGGGGATGAGACGGACAGAGCAGTTTTCTCTAGACTTTTCTCAGACAGGGGCACAGTTTGGAGAACATGTGTGGCACAGATCCTGGAGTCTTCGCTTCCCCTGAGAGACTGCAGACCTCTGAGTATATCCTGAGGAGGTCAGGGGAACACATGATTCCTTCATTTTTCACCTCAAATAATACTTCAGCCCCCCCCCCCCCTTTCATCATCACGGCTGAAAACAGAAAATTAGCATGAAAGGGGGTGTGCAGATGTTTTTATTCTGAAGCCACTGGTCTGATGTGTTTGAGCACATCGACCACCAGTGGATCAAGATGTAATCTTTTTTAAATTAATGATGTGGAGAGTCGGGCATAATGACCTGTGACAGCCTTTGGTTCAAAGGTCGTCTTCGACTGTGATCCGCTGTTTTATTGGAAAAAAAACTCTGCTCTGGGAAAGGGTTGAAAGAAATGAAGGTAAAGCTGTCGCCTGCCTGAAACGCAGCTTCAGAGATTTCTTCTGGATGTAGTTCCATGTACACACAGACTGCTGAAGCTGCTCATCATGTCAGAGCTTCGCTGTATTTCTGTGGGTTTAAATGCATTTTTCAACAGGGAATGATCTGTAGCCAATCAGATGGCTCCTCCCACTTCAGCCAATCATGCAGGCACAGATTTGAGGGTATGATGAAACGCGGAGGAGACACCCCGCTCATATTTCTTCCGCTCTGTATTATATTATGTGGGAGGAGTGTTTTTTAAATACCTTTAAACAGTTAAAAGAAGTGTTTAATTTGTAAAAACCTTCATCTTTTAAAGATGTTTCGGTCTATAAAGAAAAAAATCAAACAACAAAAGCAACAACTTGGTAACATACAAACTTCAGAACAGAATCATTTATGTGAAACAGATTTAAGTGAAATAAAGTGAATTGATTAGTTCATTACTCATTTGGTCAATAAAAAGAGTACCTTTGGTTCATGACGTCTTCAGATGTTTTCTCAAAGACGTTCAGTTTACGATGTTAAAAATATAACTTAAAAAAACTGAGAAAACCTGAACATATCAAGAAATATTCTAAATTCAACTATACATTTAACCTGTAAAAAGAAAAATCATGCCAACAAATCTGTAGTCTGAGCTGTTTCACTGTCGTATCGACCAGAGGATGACCTGGTGGATCAGCTGTTATAACCCCACTGCTGTTACCCCCCCGGGTACAGAGCACGAGGAGATTATACCTGGCTGTAAAACCCTGAAATGAGGATACCATCAGTTTTATTGTACACAACTGCTTTTCCTGTTTCCATCTGTTAAACCAGTTCTGCTAAGTTCAACCAAAGGCCAGAGGCATGTCAGAGTATAAGAATGGGGTGAAAACATCTGATCAGGGAGCACAACTCTGAACCGTGTGGTTCTGTGTGTGTCTCCTATTTTAGATTAAACACTTCGTGCACGTTACTTGCTTTCCAGAGTGGTTTGTTTGGCTCTCTATAGACAGGACAGGGGGAAAGCACCGCCGCGACGCTACACTGAATGATGACCAGGAGTCACAAATTAGTTATTAGTTAGAATTAGCTAGTAATTACTGTTTTTATTTTTCTAACCAGGAGAGTCTGTTGAAGTCTGACATCTTTAAACGTCTCCGGTCAGAACAACTCCACAGTCAGATGTTTCCTCTGATCTCTGATGTCGTCCTCTCTCTCTGCTCTCCTCAGCCAATCAATGAAGAGTAACAGCTGTTTCTGGTCAAACTGAAAGGATCTTACTCGTTAACAGGAAGCTCCATCTCTGCAGGATCCTTCCCACCATGTCGTCACACACTGATTACAACAACCTGAGCTCAGTGGTAGAAACAAACACTTTCAGTGGACCAACACTGACAGTGAGGAGGGATTAAATGTCATGGCTGCTGACTGCAGCGCTCTCAGTCAATACTGAAGAAAAAAACAAGGGTCCAGAATCAGATAATATCATCGGTATTCAGGCATCCAGGTAGGCATCTTCTAGCAGGTCACATGTGAGTCATTAGGGTCACATGAGTCCTGGTGTGAATCTCAGGGCTGTGCTGTAAGTGCCTGATCAGTGGTGACCCCCCCCGCCCGGACAAACTGACAGCAGAGGATCGAGGATATTAAATGTATGTTAAGTGTGAAGTGTTGTTCACGTTTTAACCTGCAGCTGTTTGACTCTTTGTTCTCTGAAAACCAAAAGTCACAGAAAATATAAAAACATCAAAAAAAGAAGATTCAAATATAAAGAAAGCAACAACATAAACCTCAAGAGTAGTACGTTACACCGACATTCACAGCTACAACAACAGTCAATGGTCCATTAATTATGAACAGTTATCAGCTACTACTTTAATAACTACAACATTAGTATCACAGAAATGTGTCAGTCAGATGGGCTTCAATCTTTCAGTTGCTCAGTTTTTCTGTTTTATGACAAAGAATGTGACTCATTTTAAACTCATCTGAATCAGACACTGACCAATGAATCAGCTCATTATTCTATCGAGCTTTAACAGCCCACTATCAGTCTACCTCTAACTAATCGATAGTTGTGGTTCTGTAGTTGTGGTTCTGTAGTTGTGGTTCTATTGTAGTTCTAATGGATGGATATTAAAAGACAGACTGATGGATGGATTATATGAGAAAAAGGTCAGCTGATTGATTGATAGTTACTAACAATTCATTTTGATTTAATAAATCTGGAAGTCTGTCAGCAGCTAGTTGCTCTCTGACGTCACTGATCATCAATAACAAACAACTGGGCAGAGGTGATAGATCAGTGAATTGATCAGCGAGTTTATCAGGTGTATAAAGTCAGACCCAACAGACCGCAGATGACATTTAAATCGTTTTTTATCTGATTTATTGATAGACTGTGCGATAACTGGCCACGTTTATAATCTTGTTGTTGATGGTTAGCTTTAGCAGCT
The DNA here is from genome assembly GCF_017976325.1 of Chelmon rostratus. Taxonomy (NCBI): domain Eukaryota; kingdom Metazoa; phylum Chordata; class Actinopteri; order Chaetodontiformes; family Chaetodontidae; genus Chelmon; species Chelmon rostratus. Next base: position 27,646,027 of record NC_055668.1, on the reverse strand, counting down.
TCCCTCCAGGTGCCACCAAAGTGATCCGGTCTCACCTGCGGGTTGTAAGCCGCTGCGTCACTCCGCTCAGTCTGTAGTACATCTCTAAGTCAGGTAACACACCTGGAACATACCGCTATTTAACCTGTTAGTGGGAACACACCGCGGAGCTGCTGCTGCTGACGACACTGTGCTGCGTGATGACGTCAGAGCTATACGGAAGGACCCGCGTTTGGAGCGCCTCTGAGAACTGCCTGAACGGAAGTTCAAAAATAAATCAAAAATCGCCAAGTAGAAGGTTTTCACATGGGCTACGAGGAATTTACATTATAGAAATTATGAAGACCACTGCAAGCAAATACAGACGAGAAGTGACTGTGAAATATGAAAAATATCACACAAATATGTACAATGTTATTTAAAAGAAAGAACTGTAAACTTTTAGCACTTTTTTTTACCAGGTTAGAAAGTGCTTTGCAGAAAAAAGCAAAACAAGCAGAACATCAATATAAGTTATTCATTCCGGTTTGCTTTACACATTAAAGGTTTTTTGTAAGATTCAGAAAAGGTGTACCATCTTGCTAACAGCAGTGTTAACTTGGGTGGGCTGCCCAGATATTCTACCAGCTACCAAAGTATATTTAGTGACCTGTTTTATCATTTTTTTATTGACATTTTTTTCACCATCAGTGATTGACCTACTAGTGGACAAAGTGGATCTTTGTTTGATTTATGAAAAATGGAAAGTGCACCTGGTTGGGGCCGATGTCATTCAGTACCATCAACACAGCAGACACACACAGGGAGAGAGAAACAGAGCTGGACAGGTGAAGCCAGTGTGTGTGCTGTAAGAGACAGTAATGCTTGACAGCAGGGATGTTTACGTTACGTTGCTACTCCTCTCCTCTGTCTGAAACGTGTCTGTTGTTGTCCGCCGATGAGTGTTCCTTGTCTTTCAGGTGGAGTCTTCACCTGAGGAGTCGGCCCTCCTGTGCTGACTCATGCATTTGTTTAATGGTTGTTTAGTTTCTTGATATACAAGTCTATGCATTCCTGCAGGACTCGATCTTGCGGCTGTTTTCACAAAGGTCCAGTTAGGATCCACAAGCTATAAGTGGATCCCTCAGATGTTTCTGCTGCTTCTCATGGACCTGGACACTTGCTGTTACACCATCATCTCGGTGTTTGTTTGTTTATTAGGATCCTCCATTAGACGCCACAATATGCAGCAGCTATTCTTCCTGGGGTCCTCACGTTACATTCTCAAACAATATTTTCATCTTAAACATAAAATTACAGACAATACACTCCATACATTCATACCAACAATCCTTTCATACAAGTATGTTGTTATTTAATCCTTGATTTCATAGAAATAAACACAGCACTAGGAAAAAAGGAAAGAAAGGTATAAACAAAAAGCAAAACTCTCCGCTCACGCGATAACTCAACTAATTAGAAAAGCTCATATCAGCAGTGAGAGGAACAACAGTTCCTTCAAGGTATCCCATATGTAAATAAGTACATTTTTAACCTTTTTTTTAAAGCAGCTCCTATTACTACTTGAAATTAAAAACCTTGGTAATAAGTTCCATGCCCGCATTGCCCTATAGTGCACCGTTGCTTTTATCAAATTTGTTCTGCATTGAGGCAGCATAAATCTCCCCTCTAATACCTGCCTAGTACAATACTGATGTCGATCAGAAAAGAATGTCAATTTATTAGAGAGTACCTCAGGGATTTTATACAGGGTGTTGCAGGGTTCAAACAACTCCTACCTTATGCTCCAGTGGGAGGTGGAGAAGCTTTTGGGAACTTTATAATAACAATGAATTTGTTCAGCTGTGTTACATTTATAAATCCACCTGTGAAGGTCTTCAGGCTGAGCAGCAAGCAAAGACAGGGAACCAAAAAGACAACAGCTATAAAAGAGATTTCCATGAAACTTCACGTGTTTGCCTCCAGTTGTAGCAGAAAACCTTCCTGGAACAAAGAGCGACATTTCAAACTTTAAAAAAATAGCTGATGAAGTCAAACCCCGGCTGAGTCTTATGGAGTTCCTGACAGGACTTAGACCTCAAGGCCAGAGGCTGCTTTTATTATGGCCGCGAATTTTAACAACACCAACCTGAGGAAAGTCCTGCCGCCGTAAGTCCAGCTGTCCTGTGTGTGGTGGTAGCATTCAGCACCATGTTTACTCTCCTTACTGGGATGGATATAAGGCCATCGCTCATTCATTCACAGTATTTTATGTTGTCTTTTATTGTATATTTTCTATAAATTACATTCTGTTGCTGTATTTTATGTCTTAGACAGTGAAAGGTGTGTCACTCGGAGGTTTTCAGTCTGGTCGAAGTGATTTCAAACAAATACACAACTTATTCCTTTAATGAAGGATTCACTGGATTTGATGAGGTGAAATAACTTTATTATAATAACATTTAAGAGATAAATGATTATGATTTGGTTCATGGCGACAGCTCTGTGTGAAAGAACGAAAGAAGAAGAAGTGTGACTGGCTCAAGGTTAAAGGGATAGTCCGTGTAGTTGTGCTTTGGTTTAAACCCCCCAGTATAACACACCGAGGAAGAAGAAGAAGAAGAAGAGGAAGTGTCTTCAGTGAGATGATTCACACTTCAGCAGCTCCACCATCCTGACATTCAAAACCAAATGTTTCCAACACTTCAACTTCCTTTCTCTGAGTCTGCCGTTGCCTTGGAAACAGTAAATGGTGTCCATCTGATCCCAACAGATCCAGTTACACCACAGACTGCTGATTCAACCCCCGGCAGTCTAGAAAGGTGTGAGGAGGGTCCCATACGACTTGTGGACACAATGACACATGGAGAGTTCATCCTCTCAGGATCAGGAAGCAGATCTGCACACGTTTCTGTTCCTTGTGTCCAAGATCCAGCAAACGTGAATCTCTCTCAGACCTGCGTGTTCATATTTTACAGGACTCTGCTTTATTAACGATTCCTGTCAAAGAAACCAGAACAATTCAGGAGGCTTCAGTGTCGTCTGGTGATCGTTAAAGGGAAGTTTGTCCACTTTTAGGGAAGCAAAGTCTTCAGACTTTAATCAAATGAATATCTAATTGCAAAATCTAATCACTACTGAATACTTCATTTTGACATCTAAATACCACTGTATTTATTTTACTTTGAAACAATCATCCTCAAGTCCGACAGACGGCTGACAGAAAGTATGGCTCTAAAGGGACAGAGGACTCCAAACGTCCAGTAACCTGAATGAGAGCTGCTGTCTGAGTCCAGCTCGTGTCCCGCTGTGTTCCTCCTGCTGGTCCATGTTTCTGCCAGTTTTTAGCACAACCAATTCAATCAAGGACGTATCATAAAGGGCAGAAGTAAACAGTAGCAGCGAGAGTGCCTGCGAGCTTTGTTCTGTTATTACAGATATTTAAAACAAGCTTGGACGAACTATTAATGACACGAAGATGCAGAGGACAATTAAAGACCGTCCTCTTTTTCCAGGTGGGAGAATATGACACGTTCACTGATGCTGTCATTGTTCACACTTCTCAGGTACCAGACAAATTTGTTTTTGGTTGAAATATTCTGAGCAGTTTAAAATCAGGTTCATAAAGCAGAGTGAAAACCCTTAATGAGGGAGGTGAGGGGGTGGAGGTGCCATCTAATACATCCATCAACACGTCCATCAACACCTGCGTGAATGTTACCTGATCAATTCAACAGAGCTTTGAGTTCAAATGTCGCGTGAAACCTGAAAATATACACCTGTTAAACTACAACTCGACTTCAAACCACGTGAATTCAGACCGACGCTTTAGAAGAGGAACTTTTCAGTGTTTAAAGTTCAGGATTAAATGTTCAACAGTAAATATATTCATATATATAAATATATCTAAATTCAGTTGTTTTCAGACATTATTAACTGCTTTGACAGTTTGTCTGTGCTGCACAGTCTGGAGAATGAAAGCTGCTAAAGCTTCATTTTACAGCTCTCTGATTGGCTGAAACTGAAATGTGCCTTCACAGATAATCTGGTGAAAACTGAAAACTTGCTTCCTGTTCACAGTGTTCAGTTTCTAGTTTCTTTCAGGTCAGTTTCAGACCGTTTTACTTCTGTTTCTCGAACACAAACGATTCTACAAACAGATAAATGAATAATGTGAGTCGCTCACAGCGGTGAGTGATGATTCCTAAAAGTCTTTCTTTAAACCCACATTAATGAGTGAAAACTCTCTACGTGCAGAACGTTGTTTCTGTTTAGCAGTAACTAAAGTCAGATTACACAATCACGTCGCTTCAGAGGAAACTGTAAAGTATGAACCTTAAACATTATTGTTGGATAAAATAAAGGCGAAAAACATGAAACAACCTTAACTGAACAGGAAACTCCTCATGTGTGACTCCACAGGTGAAAGGTCGTCGCAGGACCTGGAGTGACAGTTTGTAGTGTCTGAAACTGGTTCCGCAGTATTTCCCGGGTGACGGCGGTAGCGTTGATGAACGCTGTGTTGTTGAAGTCATCGGTGTTGCCGGTTGGTCAGTTGATGAACTCGGCGGACAGGCTGTGGGTGCAGCGGGCGGAGCGAACTTTGAGCTCATGGTAGCACTGGACAAAACTGTGATAGATGAAGGTGATGGGCAGCGCCAGCAGCACGATGCCACTCACCACGCAGAGGCCGCCCAGCACGCGACCCGCCACCGTCACCGGGTACATGTCCCCGTACCCCACCGTTGTCATGGAGATGATGACCCACCAGCAGGCGGCGGGGATGCTGGCGTAGTCCTGATTTCCGGCCTCCAGATCCAGGCCGTGCTCCAGCAGCTGGGCCAGCGCGCTGAAGATCGCCATGGCGACGCAGATGAAGACCAGCAGCATCATCATCTCGCGGTAGCAGCGCCGTAGCGTCAGGCCGAGCGTCTGCAGGCCCAGGAAGTGACGCGCCAGTTTGATCACCCAGAAGATCCGCATTATACGCAGGACACGCAGCGTGACGCCAGCCCGCTGCAGCTGAGAGTTCTCCCCGGTCAGGATGGTCACAGTAACAGAGACGTAGTACGGCGTGATGGCCAGCAGGTCGATGATGTTCAGAGGACGACGCACAAACTCACATTTGTCCCGAGACACGAGGAAACGGACAATACACTCTGCTGTGAACCAACCAATACACACAGCCTCGATGATCCTGTGGGGGGACAACCAATCAGAAAGAGTCACAACATGGACCAATGGCATTCTACACGAACAAGATGATCCAATCAGACTCAGAAACAAGTATCACCTATAACACATACAGCACAACACATATTACTGCAAACATATATGGACGTATACTTCATGTATTTATATAGTATGTGTGTATGACAGTCTGTGGCAGGCATGTCCAAACGATCCCAGAAAGGGCCGTATCAGCCTGGTGTGCTCCTCCTCGGTCGGCCCTTTCTGGAATAGTTTGGACATGCCTGGTCTATGGCCTCCTGTTCTACCTGTGCTGGTCCAGGGTCTCGGCGGTCTTCCAGTCCGGTAAGGTGCTGGCACACAGCATCACCATCGAGATGATCACGAACAGCACGGACACCGCAGCGAGGATCTGCGCTGCCAGAGAGGACGTGGGCTCCTCGAACGTCCTCCTCATCCTCTCCAGCCAGGGGCTCTGGGGCCCCTCCGGGACCCGTGGCTCCTCCTCGGGGAAGAAGTGGACGAAGCAGTCGGACATGCGGTCGTCGAGGCGTCGCTGGCAGCACGGCTGCAGGTCGGCGCTCTCCAGGCCCCAGTACAGCATCTCATTATAGAAGGACAGCTCGCACATGTGCGGCACGAAGCGCAGCTTCCCGTGCTGCACGTACAGCATGATGAAGCTGAAGGCCTCCGAGTGGCGGTCGAAGAAAAACTCGTTTCTGTCGCGGTCGTAGTCGTCGCAGAGCTCCAGCAGCTCGCTCTCCGACACGCAGCGATGCAGCCGGCTGAGTCTGCTGAGAGGAAGGTGCTTCATCAACTCCGCCGAGAAGGAAAACCTGCGACCGCCAACGTTCAGGATGCAAAGACTGCTTCCAAGCTTCATATTATTCACCTTCAAAAACACAGACGGCTTCCAGACTCGATGTCCTGTGATAAAAACACAGACTGCTGATTTCCAGACTTCATACTATTCTTTGACTCTTTCCAAACTCAGTTGTCCGTTTGTTAAAAGGCTGAAGCTGCTTCAAAACTTTGTCTGAATTGTCTGTTCCTCACCTCGTCGTAGTTTAAAAATCGGACTGCTTCCAAACATCGTCTTTTAAAAACGGACGCTGCTTCATCGTCTGTTTGTTGTCCTCTCAAACGAAGCTTTTCTGTCTCATCACCTTCGTCTTCTGACGGACACCTCGTCTTCTTCAGCGCATGAATGAAATCAGAAATGTGTCAGTAATCAGCAACAACAGGAGGCTTGTTTCTGTTTCAGTGACCTGATTTTAAACGATCTCATCCTCTCTCACACTCCATTATTCTACATTTTCTAGTGAACCATTGAATGATAAAACGTTTTTACTGTGAGCGACTCTGTTTCATCTGAGAGTTTCAGACGAGCTGTGATTTAACACCTGACGTCAACAGTAAAAACTCACCAGATCTCAGCATTGAGCATGAAGCTTCACTCGTTTCAGTTCAGCTGAAGCAGATGACGAGTGGACAGTAACAGTAACGGTGGATCCTTTTTCACTTCTGGTTTATTTCTTCTCATTGTTGAATCTGAAGCTGAAGAGCAGCAGCAGCAGCACATCGTCCTCCTCCGCCTCCTCCTCCTCCTCCTGTCTGAGAGGAGGAGGAGGATTAGAGTTGATGATTCAAACAAGTCTGAACTGCAGAGAATCTGAACCTCCACAGAACTACTGAAGGGAGATGCAGCTCCTCCTCATCCTCCTTTTTAGTTTTTCTTCCTCCACACTGTTCTCCTCTCTCTTCTCTCCTCCTGTTCTCCTCCTGTTCTGCATTTCATCTTCCTCCTCTGCTCTGATGATGTCCATCATCATATAGAATTAAACATTTAATCCCCTTTATTCTAATTTCATGCTTCAGTGAACATCAAAGCAGATCTGAGTAATGAGTCAGACTGAATGAATGAATTAATGACCCGCAGAGTTTATTATGAAGAAATGGCTCCCCCTGTTGGCTGTTTTTTAAACTACAGATCAGAATGTTCTTCATCACTGATCTTAAGTTAAATCTCTAAACAGGAAGTTGCTCTGTGCCTCTCCACATCTTCACCTGCCGGATGCATCATTACAGCAGCTCAGCGTGTGAAGTGTTACCAACCAAAAGGCTGATCTCACAATTATTTACCTTATTGACCATAATTATTAACAACCTGTTCGCACTGTAACCATGGAAACAGTTGGATGACTGTGGTATGGAAGAAGTCTGATGATCATGTGATTTCTAAACACACTGATGGACATATTGATTGTAACAAGCTGTGTGTGTGTGTGTGTGTGTGTGTGTGTTTCCGTTTTCATGAGTTATGAATCTGAAAATGTGATGATGATAAAAAAAGGTCTTTTCATCTGAACAATAGCTTTCGTTACAGGCCAAACTTCTATTGGGAGGTCTGACTGGATGAACTGGTGATGATAAACCGGAGTTAACCAGTTTGTCCATGCACATCACACAGCCAGGCTAGCTTCCCCCTCTTTCTGGTATTAATGCTATGCTAAGCTAACTGGCTCTGACTGTAGCTTCTCATTTACTCTACAGACATGAGGGTAGTACTGATCATCTCATCTGACTCTTGATAGGAAAGGAAAGAAGCGCAGTTTCCAAAGTGTCAAACTTCTTCATAAGTTATAAGAATGTCAGCTGACCGATGATGTCACTGGTCCCAGTCCAACCAGTCAGTCCTAGATCAGTTCACTTTCAGTTTTACTGGTCATATGTAGGTGAACACGGGGTCAACTGTACAATGAAACATGTGAGAAAACTGTCAGCTCGGCAAAGAGAGCACCAGTCTCACACACACACACACACACACACACACACACGGCATCTGTCCAGCTACCAGACCACTAAGACCTGAATCTGGATTTGGATGATGAGCTGGATATGTACAGACTAATATGGAGATATGAGTTCTCTGTGTTCACTGTGAGCGTCTTTCAGATTGTTCTGCGGTCTTTTTCTTTTGCTTGTGGTTTTCTGAGCGGCTCTTTCATCGTTTAAGCTTTTCTAGTAAAAACAGGAAACAGTGAGCGTCTCAATGTGTGTTCATGACGTTTAGCTCGCTACAAAGCTAGCTAGCACATACAAAGCTAGCACCATCTCATAAAATATCTGGCTGTGCAGAGGTGGAAGGCGTCATGCAAACAGGAAATCTGAGTCAGTCAGAAACACAGCCGCTGGTTTGTACGTACCGGTTCAGTCCTGGTTAGCAGCAGCTTAGCGACAGATAATACGACAGCAAAACATAAATAAGAAGCAGCAGGCGGCAAAGGAAAACACAAAGGACCAATGAAATGGGCCGGTTTTCATAAGGAGGACAGTCAGATCAGATTTTAAAGTATTTCTCTTTTTTACTGAATCGCTTTTATTGCATCTCAAAAAGAAATTTCTCTTTACAGCAAACATAGAAATCTTGGCTGTGATGACACGAAGCAACACTACATGCTGTTTCTTTTGAGTCACAAATAGCCAATATTCCTAAAGAGCCAAAATAAAGTTTTTCTACGGACAGCCCCCAACTGGCCCCCAAACACCAGAATAAAAACAGCCATTTAATGTTTCTGCTGAAACTTCTTGTTTCTTAATGTCTCAGTTTTCAGTTTTATGTGGTAAAAACAGTCCGGTTAGCTTTAGGAAAAGATCATCCAGTGTAAACACCTGGTTTAGCTCAAACGTGGCTCAAACAGGGGTCTGCTGCCTGTCAGACCACCACCGCCCCCTCCTCATCCTCACATACGTGTACCAGTAATCTGAAGAAGGTCACTTTGATATCTGCTGTAGAAACACTGATGTCGTACATATGAAACTTGCAGAAATGTACAAATGTCAGTATTTTATTCTGGTGCCTGGGCTGTTAATTATAATAATAATTCAATAATCAAAGTCAAATCTTACATCTCATCAGCATTCCCGCTTAAACTTTTCATGTATACACATATATATTTCTATACTTCGGCAAACTACAAGAAAATACTACAGTAATTTCTTTGCAACAACAAAAAACAACAAAAGTAAAAAAACAGAGAAACATAAAAAGTGTCTCAGGTGGAATACGCTTTGACCTGAAGCTGCTCAGGTCACATTTATTCTCCTTCAATCGTCATCGTTGAGGTTTGTCCGAGGTTTTAAAACATCTGCTGCGGCGGCGAGGAGGAGGAGGAGGAGGAGGAGGAGCAGCAGGACAACATCAAATGTTCAGAGCAGATTTTTCAGCCTGTTTATGAAAAGAAGATAAAGCCAACAGATGTATGATGTCACGTTTAAAGACAAACAGAAGTCCAAGAGCTTCCTCACAGCCGACATCCTGAACAGCTGAGTCGGCTGGATGTCGTGAGCTGAAGATCTTCGTCCAGGTTTCATTCAGTCGCTTCATGTGTTTCTATTTTTCAGCCGAGTGATGAGAAACATGTGAATCTGACACCGTTTCTGTTATCGGTCCCTAAAAACTGAACCATGACAATAAATACTATACATTAGTCATTATTCTTAGTGTTTATAGCTGCGTTCAGTGATACTACATAATGTACATTCATCATATCTGTTTACTGCTGAACTGCAGTTTGTTACACTGGACAGTGAATCTAAAACTGATGGCAGGTGGTTAACTGGATAACTTTCTCCAATGACTACCAGGATGAGTGAAGCCCTGCATCTCAACAAGTATTGCTGGTCTGCGCTGGGAGCGTCTGGAAGGTGCAGTTTTCCTGTTTGGACACATGATGTCAGTATTTCTAAAATCCTGGAAACAACCATGAAAGATTCGCTCTGAGATTATCTGAGACATGTTCTCCCAACTGAGCACCAAGAATGACCATCTTTTAGTTCAACCATCGATTTCTGTCATTGAGGTGCGTTCATGAAGACATTTTTTTTGTTTTCTCCATCACCAGGACATTTTATAGAAATATTTACAATTAACAAAAACAACCTTCAGGAGGATCATTTCTATGTTGTTTTGGACAAAAGCATCGGCCAAATGAATACATGTAAATAAATGAAATAATGGAAATCTGCTCAGCTGGGGGTCAGAAGCTTCACACCCCCAACCCCCATTTTTCACAACATAACTGACTGAAATGATCGATTACCCAAAATTATCAACCTCAGAATTAATTTTGCAGTAAATACAATACACTGAACAAAAATATAACGAGTGACACTTTGGAGACACAAGGCTTCATTTCCTGTCTCCTCAAAGCAAAGTGCCGACAGATAAAAAACCTGTAACTAAGGATGATGTTCTCCATTAAAAAAAAAGGTTTGACATCTTGTGTATTGTAGTGACACGATGGCCAGAATCCCTGAATGCCACCAAACTATGGTCATTACAGACAGATGACAGCAAACGCACAAGTTTACCATTGGCACCTGAACGCAACCTGCCACAGACAGACAACATCCAACCAGGCGGAGTTCGCCTGTGTTGACTTTAGACGACGAAGTCTGTCCATGTGATAGACTGATCCGGTGTCTGCACAGCAGGTTTAACCAGGACTGTGCACTTTCATCACATCGACTTGTTTCATTTTGTCAGTGTTGCCTCTTTGTTACTTTGATTTGAGATTAATAGATTACAGTTTGACGGTTGCAGTGACAAAACTCTTAATCTTCTGATTCTTTACAGGATTCTGCTTCTGAAAGAGAGAGGAAAACATTTCTGCTGATAGACGGCACTCTTTCTGCCGTGTAATTATCTGCTCTGAGTTTTTTTCTGGAAATATTACAGTTTTCTTTCTAGAATATTGCTTTTCTGGAGAAATGTCACTGCTTTTTTCTCCAAAATATACAACTTTACCATCTATGATCTGACTGATTATGGATGGCAGTTACTGGCTTTGACGACTTTCATTATTTTGGATGAGGGCTACTCAGAGTCCAACTCTTATTGTGGTTGTTGTATGTTGGAGATGAATGACCTTCAAGCATCAACAGAAACATCAGCTTTCTCATCAAACCGCTTTCTTCTTACAGCTAAACGACCAAATGATTTAAAGAGTTTGCTCCATATTTGTCATCAACATCATGGTGGATCCATGAAGTCCTCAAAGTAACAGAGCAGGAAGTTATTTTAACATGTCTGTTCCTAACAAACACCATCACTCTGCTGGAGTTTGCTGTTGGATCTCGATTACTGTATTACATTATTTACTGACCTCCAGAAGAAAAACACTGAGAAGAACTCTGCAGCTCAACTTGAACCAGAACCAAGAGGAGAGTTCTGGTCAGTTCTGACCTCCTGATACAGACCTGAACCTGTGCTTTGCCTCACACTGACGGACTGCTGCACTTAAACTTAAATTGTTGTCTTGAGTTTAACTTCCATCTTTATTCAATCTAACTTTTACTATCATTATCAAGTGAGTTTTTATTCTCCGTCTTATCTTACATACATTGATTATCAGTTTTTATTTCTTCTGTTCTGGCTTTTCTATGTGAAACACTCACCTGGTGCACGTGATTTCTTCCTTGTCAAGCACTTTGAGCTTCAATTATTGTGTGAACGGTTCTCGACAAGTAAAGTTTATTGTTGTTGTTATTATTACTATTATTATTATTATTATTATTATTATTATTATTATTATTAATGTTAACTCAGGCTGTGGCAGGTTTTGGTGAACTCTGTTAGGATCTGGCAGACTATGGTGGACTTTGTTGGTTGTCGGTGAACAGATGCCGGCAGAGCGGTGGATTGTGGGACAGGCACAAACCGTCAGGGGGGTCCACGGTGTCACACAACAGTCCAGGTACACACAGGTACAGGTACGTCAACACATGATTACATAATCACATCTACACAAAGACAGAAATCATTACAAATACAAGTTAAGGCACAAAAGTAAATAGACTCTGGTTACAGGTGAGATCTGAGAGGCATCGAGGTGACAGCAGACCAGACGTAAGTGTGACTTCTCTGCAAGTATTAAAAAAGAACCAGAGAATAAAATCATAACATGACAAAATAATATTTAAGGAAACAACTGAAAGCAGAAATGTGATATTTAAAAATTGTGATGTGTGAGAAAAAGTTTCGAGAAAAAGGTGTAGTCTGAATAAAATGAAATTAAAAATTATATTTCATGCCCTAAATTAAGTTTTATGCCTCTTGGTCCTCTGGTTATAAATGCAACTAAACTTCCTTGTAACCTCTGCCGAGAACAGCGAGACCTTTGAAGTTGTATATAAAATTACAATTACAATTAGCCGTTAGCATTGACCTGTGCTTGTCAGTGGTGTACCAGAGGAGTGTTGGTTGCATCTTGGCGGTGTGTGGAAGCCCGGTGGAGGTGTTATACATGTGTGTTGGAGGCATGTTGAGGCGTGTTGGAGGTGTGATAGAAGTGTGATACAGGCATGTTGGAGGTGCGAGACAGATGTGTTTAGGTGCGTTGGACAGGTAATAGAGGTGTGTTGGAGGCATGTTAGTGGTGCATCAGCTTCAGTGCAGTTCTCAGTAACAGATTTACAGGTTACAGATTTTAGTGCAGGAAGCTCTCGCCACATGACATCGGGTTTAGAACCTGATGCCACGTCAGGGTTTCTGACATCAAACTCTGTGAGGTTCTCTGTGCAACAGGAAGCTCTGAGGCACATCAACAGCAGCACAAACATCATCAGCCAATCAGCCAACGGTAAAGGCAGAGTGAACACAGCCGTACCTGAATGCCTCGTTCACGCCACATCACCTGACAGCAGAAGTTCAATTAAAAACATTTTGTTTGAGCAACATCACCCCCCTGTGGACAGAGTGAAGAAATCATTTTAAACTTTCTCTGTTTGTCCAATGACACATTTTATAGCAGAACACATATTCCTACTGGATTTTTACATATTTCTTATTTTGACTGATGATTTATTGACACCAGACCACCAGAAGTCACATGATTCCCATAAATACAACAAAATCTTCTCTGGCATTGTTTCACTGCAAACGAAGTCACCCCTTTCCTCCTTTTAATTTAGTTGGTACTCCGTCCAGCAGGGGGCGCCAGGTTTCAGCCGTCAAAGAGGCGTTTGTGTGTGTGTGTGTTGTGGAAGAGCACTTGTTTTTGATCTTTTAGGAGGCGTGTCTGAGGAGCAGCGTTGGGGCGGGGCTCCACTGACCGTGGGGGTGATGATGAGGCGTGGGGGAGCAGTCGCAGGAGCAGGGGGGCGGAGGCTTACCTAACATCCCACCAGAGTCCAGTGGATACTCCAGGATGGAGGCTGGCGCCAAAGTGTAGGGGTAGTCGTATGGAGCTGCATAGATCAGACCGGACTCAGGCCCCGCTCCCGGCATCAGAGCTGCTGGATGAGGTGTCCCATTGGGCAACACTGTCTGGATCTGACGAAGCAGAGGCATGAGGGCGGGGCCTGCGGGGGCAGGTGTACGTAGAGTTGTGGGCGGGGCAACCACAGGGGCGGGACCTGAGAGGAAACGAGGCGTCTGAGAGGTGGCTGCAAGAGAGAAGGCAAGGGAGGCTGAGGAGGAAGAGGAGAGGAGGAGACAAGGGGAGGAGGATTGGTCAGACAGTATTCTGATTGGTCAGGCAGCCTGTGAGTGGTCTCTGACTGGTCAAGCAGCCTGTGAGTGGTCTCTGATTGGTCAAGCAGCCTGTGAGTGGTCTCTGATTGGTCAGGCAGCTTGTGAGTGGTCTCTGATCGGTCAGACAGTCTGTGAGTGGTCTCTGATTGGTCAGGCAGCCTGTGAGTGGTCTCTGATTGGTCAGACAGTCTGTGAGTGGTCTCTGATCGGTCAGACAGTCTGTGAGTGGTCTCTGATTGGTCAGGCAGTCTGTGAGTGGTCTCTGATTGGTCAGGCAGTCTGTGAGTGGTCTCTGATTGGTCAGTCTCTTACAGGGTTTGATGTTAGCGTCCCTGTATGTCCCATTCAGGATGGCTAACTCCATCAGCTGCATTTTCTTCAGACTGTCCTCCCCCTCCGCCTGAAACACACAGTAACAACCATCAGGTACTTCTCCTATACTGTAGTTTATATGTATTATATGCACATACTGTTGTACATGTTTACACAGGGGTAAAATGTACTCAAGTATGTAAATATAATTTTAAGGTACTTGTATTGAATTGAGTCTTTAAATGTAACTATACTTTTATTCCACTACTTTGTTTTCTTGACAGCTATAGCTACAGGATACTTAGATTTTACATATATATACACACACACACACACACACACACACACATTATATACAGAAAGAGTATAAAAATTACATTGCCTTGAGAGGGATGGCTCAATTTCATTTTTTTGAAAAGCACGTAAGATGGTTATGTTCTGGATAGTAAAATACGCTATTGTTGTACTATTACATGGTAGAAAATATATGACAGTAAGAAATATTAAGAAATATATCAGTAAAGTATATATTAGTATTGAAAAAAAATAATATTGCACAAGTATGTTTGTGTTGTTGTGATGTGAAACGACATTAACTGATGCTGGAGTTGAACTCTGACAGCTGATGGAATAAAGGACCTGCGGTAGCGTTCCTACTTGCACACTGGATGCAGCAGTCTGTTACTAAAGGAGCTGCTTAAGGCCTCCACCAACTCATGCAGGGGGTGGGAGGGTTGTCCATGACGTGCATGATGTCAGCTTGGTTAACATCCTCCTCTCATCCACCTCCTCAATGCTGTGAAGAGGGCAGTCCAGGACAGAGCCATCCCTCCTGACCAGTTTGTTCAGTCTCTTTCTGTCCCTATCAGAGCTCCCACAGCCCCAGCAGACCACCGCATAGAAAACTGCAGGTGCCACCACAGAGTCATGAAATGTTCTTAACCCCCTGACGCCTGAATTTATTTAGAATTATATTAAAAAATTAATTCTTTGTGTTTTTGCTTTCAAATTGATCCTAAATTAAGAAGAGTTTGTAAATCTTTCTGTAGCACATACAACAGATATTAATTTAGGTTTGATGCAAATTAGCGACAACAGGCGTTAATGTTTAAATGCCATAAAAATACTTTTTTTTCTAAAATTCATAAACGTGCTTCATTAAAGCCATTCAGAATTAATTTATTTCATCAAAACAGCCACATTTTGGCTTACAAACCATTACATTGTAACAACAACACAACGGATGTAGTTTTCACTTTGGCCGGTCTGACGAGAAACCAGTGCTCACAAAGGTTCCCAGGTGTGTGTTGAATATGAACAAACCGGCATCAGAGGAATGTGGATTAAAGCGGTATGATGTGAATTCACGACAATCAACGTTAAGGGGTTAACTGTCTCTTGCACATTCCAAAGAGCCTCAGTCTTCTCAGCAGATGGACACAACTTTGGCCCTTCTTGTATGAACGTGAACATTTCTGAGTACCTAAAAATGTATAATGACATCTTCAAAATATGAGTACCTGATAAAGCTCACCTGAGCTCCAGAGGACACAGAAGAGAAAGAGGCATGACTTTTCTAACTAACAAACAAGTTAATTATTGTCCTAGTTTCCTTTCAATCCAACTACAAACTAACTTCTAAACAAATAAAACTTCAGTCTGTCAGTCCAACATTCAATCTCCTGTTGAACTTCCTGTCTGATTTGAGTACATGACACACAGACACACAGGGAAGGTGATAAGGTTCTCTTCCTGTTTTCTCACCCAGCAAAATAGTTTTCCTGGCTCCTTATTTATTGGATGAAATGAAGGAAGTGAGAGTGGAGGAAGTGAGGAAGTGAGGATCAGCAGAATCACTGCACTTCCTGTTTCACTGACACACACTCACATGTATCATGCATAGTATGCTTGATCACTATCCTTGTGGAGACACTCCATAGACATAATCCATTCCCTAACCTCTAACCATCACAACTGAATGCCTAACCCTTAGCTGAACTTTATTCAAACCCTGAAACCAAGTCTTCAGCCTCAAAAAACAGTGTGAACCTGTGGGGACCTCAGTTTGGTCCCCGGGGAACTCCCTTGGGTTTGTCAGTCTACAGTCTCGACCGGGAAAAGGTAAATAGTATATGGACAGTATTTATATAGTGCTTTCATTGTCTCAAAGCACTTTTAGAACACGAGCCAGCGTTCACCCGTTCACACACATTCATACACTGGTGGCAGGTGCCACCTGCTCATCGTGAGCAGGAACCATTCGAACACACTGGGAGCACTTTGGGGTTCAAGGATACTTTAACATGTTGACTGCAGGGGTCAGGATCAAACCACCAACCTTCTCACTGGTGCACGATGCACCCCATCTCTGAGGCACACAAACACACACACACACACACACACACACACATGGAGTTAATATATTTCATAATAATACTGTATTCATGTTAATATTCGTTCAGTCGTTCAGTGACAATGAACCTCTAGCAACAACATTTTTATATTTCTGTCCTGAACCTCTGACTTTTTTTCAAGTCGGAATCAAAGTCTCTTAACTGAACATCTGTCGTAAATCTGCCACGTCACCCCAATGATGTCACCTGTTCATGAAATTTCCATTGACGCCCCTAAAACTGTCCATATACAGCTGCCTGCTTCACGAAAACGTCACAGAAGAGTTAAAAGAAGAACTTCACATTGCAGAGTTTCAAATCCTGAAATCATGAGACAGAAAAACACTTTCAAGACGACCAGAGAGTTGAGAGAGTACCGCAGCTGTAAGTCTGACTGTCATTATTACTGAGGTGAAGTGAAAAATCACAGACAGGTGAGCTCCAGGTGAGCTCCAGGTGAGATTAAAATCTATGACCAGTGCAGGTAATCCTGGAATCACACAGAGAGATATATATAGTCTAAAGGTCTACATCAATAATACATCGATTATGTACTTTTACTACACTTAAATAAACCTATAGTTACAGGTAATAATAGAGGTCGAAGGTCAGACGTCAGGTGACTCACTGCAGGCACCAGTAGCTTGTTGACTTCCTCCACGGCTCGTTTAAGTTTGATCTCGGCTCGATTCTGAGCATCTTCTGCCGTAATGAGGACGTGCAGATCCTCGTTCAGGTGCTCCCAGTTAGGCTTCCCTCGATTCTGCTCCTCCTGAACGCAGACAGGTAGAGACAAAGAGACAGACAGAGACAGAGACAGGAAAAAAAAACCCTCATTAAATCACACAATTTCACCTAAAAGCTTAAACCTTAAAACAAATTTCTAAGATTTTTGCCTCCTACGTAACGTAAATCAGGCACTTCCTGTCTCAAAACAATGCAGAAAAACTAGTCCACACATGTGTTACTTCCTGGCTGGATTAGTGCACTTCCTTACTATCTAAAGACTTTCCACCTGATGTAGAACGCTGTGGCACATCTTCTGAAAAAACTGGACTAGTTTTTCTGCATCGTTTTGAGACAGGAAGTGCCTGATTTTTACAATGTTACGTAGGTGGAAAAAGGCAGTCCTTGAAATGTGTTTTATGTAGGAGTTAAATGACAAATGATCAAAGATGACTCCCAGATTCTTTACCGTGGTGCTGGAGACCTGAGCAGTACCATCCATAGTTGCTATATCATCACATAGTGAGTTTCTAAGGTGTTTAGGCAAAAATACTATAACTTCAAAAGTACTATAACTTCTGTTTTGTCTGAATTTAGTAACAAAAAGTTGCAGGTCATCCAGGTCTTTATGTCCTTTAGACACGCTTGGAGTTTAGTCAACTGATTGGTTTCTTCAGGCTTCATTGATAAATATAGCTGAGTATCATCTGCATAGCAATGAAAATGTATGGACTGTTTCCTGATAACGTTGCCTGAAGGAAGCAAATATAGAGTGAAAAGGATTGGTCCAAGTACAGAACCCTGGGGAACTCCATGACTGGCGTTTTGCATACACAGAGGAGTCATCATTAACCTGTACAGCTGAAATCGTTCTGAAAAGTAGGATTTAAACCATCTTAATGCAGTTCCCTTAATGCCAACGAGTGTTCCAGTCTCTGTAATAGGACACCATAGTCAATGGTGTCAAATGCAGCACTAAATCTAGCAAAATTAGTACACAGACAAATTCTTTGTCAAATGCAATTAGAAGGTTGCTTGTGACTTAAAGGATAACTTTCGTTTTTTACAACCTGGACCTTATTTGTAGGATTAAATACGCCCATTTACTCACCCAGACAACTTTGGTGGCATTTGGAGTCGTTTTGAAGAAACAACTCCAAACAAACTAGTCGACCTCGCAGCGCACGGCGTTTGGAAATGACATCATCCACGTCAGAGGTGGTTGTCTAGAGATGCCGGATGTTGATAACATGCCACCACGGGCTCAGAGGGGAATAGCACCAGCATATCACAACAAAATTTTGGAATATGAACGAGTTTCTGCAGATTATGCGTTATACAGAGGCTGCGCATGGATGCCCCGAGTACTCACATTATACGGATATACGCGCCGCTCCTCTGGGGCTAATTTCTTCAAAACGACTCCAAATGCCACCAAAGTTGTCTGGGTGAGTAAATGGGCGTATTTAATGCTACAAATAAGGTCCAGGTTGTAAAAAACCAAAGTTATCCTTTAAACCAATGCTGTCTCTGTGCTGTGATGCATTTTAAAGCCTGACTGGAATAACTATTGTTACGTAGAAAGTCATACAGCTGACAAGCAACTGTTTTCTCAAGGAGGAAAGGGAAGGCTTTATTACAGCTACTGGATAGGTGGGTAGGTAGGTACTTTATTTATCTCCAAAGACAAATTTACATGTTAGATAGATAGATAAGACAGCTACTTTAAAGGCCTGTGATATGTAATAAAGAAGAGTCAATTAAGGGTAAAACATCTTAAAGGAGCTTGATCGGGTTTAAAAACCAGGTTGATAATTTTGATGAAGAGATTGTTGAAGTTAGTTGGTGAAGGTCTATGGGAGACAAGCTGATGAGATCACATCTTTAAATTTAGCTACAGCGCTATCAGATCAGGCATCCAGTGTTATGATCTGATATGAACTCATTTACTAATACAGCTTTAGGGGACAGAGGTCTGGTATTAAGGAGCCCACATTTAATTCTCCTATTCTGTTGTACTGTTGCAGAGCTGGTGTTAATTTTTATTACATTTTTACTCCTCTCCTGTTTATTTTTGATGCAGTTGGTTCAGGTGGTCGGGAGGCAGACACAGTCTCAATGGAGTATTGGGTGGGTAACTGTTTTAATGTAAGCACAGAAAAGGACAGCTCTGCCTCCTGGACTCTGAAATCTGGGTTGTCACAGTTTTGTTTCACTAATAAATCGATCGACTAGAGCAGGAGCTTGGTTAGCATTGCCGGCAGTAAGTCAGACCTGGTCCCAGTGCATGTTGGGCTCTGGCAGGGCTGCCCTTTTTCACCGGTTCTGTTCAATATTTTTATGGACAGAATTTTACACCAGGGCCGGAGGGTGTCCGGTTTGGGGACCTCAGGATCTCATCTCTGCTTTTTGCAGGCTCCTTCGAACCAGGACCTCCAGCATGTGTTGGGGCGGTTTGAAGCCGAGTGTGAAGCGGCTGGAATGAGAATCAGCACCTCCAAGTCCGAGGCCATGGTTCTCGACTGGAAAAAGGTGGCTTGCCCCCTCTGGGTTGGAGGAGAGCTCCTGCCTCAAGTGGAGGAGTTCAAGTATCTTGGGGTCTTGTTCACGAGTGAGGGAAGGATGGAGCGTGAGATTGACAGGCGGATTGACCGCATTACTGCTGCCGCCGCACCGGTCTGTTGTGGTGAAGAAGGAGCTGAGCCGAAAGGCAAAGCTCTCGATTTACCGGTCAATCTACGTTCCCACCCTCACCTACGGTCATGAACTTTGGGTCATGACCGAAAGAACAAGATCTCGGATACAAGCGGCTGAAATGAGTTTCCTCCGCAGGGTGGGGGGGCCCTTAGAGACCGGTGAGGAGCTCTGTCACTCGGGAGGAGCTCAGAGTAGAGCCGCTGCTCCTCCACGTCGAGAGGAGCCGGCTGAGGTGGCCCGGGCATCTTTATCAGATGCCTCCTGGACGCCTTCCTGGGAGGGTGTTCCGGGCATGCCCCACCGGGAAGAGGCCCTGGGGAAGACCCAGGACACGCTGGAGGGACTATGTTGCTCGGCCGGCCTGGGAACGCCTCTGGGTCCCCCCGGAAAAGCTGGAGGAAGTGTCTGGAGAAAACTACGGAGTCCGACATTGTTTTGGTTACGTACACACCGACTCCACGCAGCTAAATGGATGATCATTACACACATACACACACACAAACACACATATATGCAGATGATCTACGATAATAAACAAGTCGTCTGTGTTTCAGCAGGACGTCGGTCCAGAAATAACAAACCAAACCAACACTCATATTTCTGTTTTTACTTCCTCTGCCCCTCTCCTCGTCTCCTCCTCCATCTGGTTTCTGTTGACCTCCTGTTGTTCTGTCTCATACATCTATTAGCGTAGCAGGTGGCTAACCTTGTTATCATCACACACAGAAAGATGTTTTTGCAGCAGTTTGACCTGAAATGTTTGAAATTGTTGCCATCTTTTCTTTCTTCTTCCTCTTCACTCTTTTTTCATTTCAGTAACTAGATCAAAACACATTTTCCATCCGAAGAAGAGAGTTAATGCTGTTTTTTTGCATTTTTCTAGCCCTCCTTTGAACTTTGTTCCTTTCCTCTTGCTATCATTGTCATATAAACTGCTCACCTGCTCTGCTTTGTACAAATTCAGGCCTTTTATCAGTTTCTTCTTCCTTTTACCCTGCTACCTGCTCTTCAGTAGTCATATGATGTAATACTTCCCAACTTTCTCAAGTTTTGTTCTCCTAGAAAAGGGAGAAAGAGTTGAATTCCTTCTCATTTTGAATGAATGCTGTCCAAATGAACAAAGACTTTGCTGAACTTCTCAGCTGACAAATCGTCTAATATATAAATGTGTATATATGTGTATATATGTGTATGAATGTGTATTTACATATAGGGAAAACAGAGAGAACATACTATCTGAGTTAAGTTAGTTAAGTTCAAGTACACTGTATCTGTATTTTCATGATTCTTATGAAAAACAAATTCTATCACTCTAAGAAGTGATAGCACAGTGATGCTAAAGAAGACCCACATTTTGATATACACTGTTTTCTGTGCTGACAGTCTGGATTTAACTGAAAATGTACACAGAGGAATAAAAAGAATCATCTCTGAGTGTGTGTGTGCGTGTGTGCGTGCGTGCGTGCGTGCGTGCGTGTGTGTGTGTGTGTGTGTGCGTGTCGTGGAGCAGGAAACACATTACAAACAGCTGTATGTGCATTAAAGACACTGCTTACATCACAAAGAAGAATCGTCAGTTTGACTGACAGTCGACTCGTCACAACAAAAACACTAAACACGTTATCAACCCTGTTATTACCTCACTGACAGCCAGCTAATTGGAGGCCCAACAAACTGTCAATCTTCATTTCACACTGAAAGTTGACAGGAAGTGAAGAACAAAATAAAAGTCAAATATTCTGCTTTATGTATTCAATGGCAAAGATGAGATCATTCTGTCTTTAAACAAACAAATATGTGTTACTAACTTAAAATTGTAATTGGACTATTTATAATAATGGACTAATTATTTATATCGTGTTTTCATAGTCCATCAAGCACTCAAAGCACTTTTACAACACAGGTGCGCATTCACCCTTTAACCACACCAATGCACAGCATCAGGAGTAATTCACGGCTCAGGATACTTAGACATGTAGACTGCAGAGTCCAGGTTTCGAAAGGCCAACCTTCTGTTCAGTGGCCGATCGCTCTACCTCCTGAGCCACAGCCATCCCAGTTAATGATTGTTCTAAACACTTGTCAGTGAAGGCATTAGTGAATGGTATGTACAGTCCCAAGAAAAGACAGTATAAAGCATCCATACCGTCTCCTAATATGGGGAATGTGAGCCCTCTCCCAAATTAAATGGAAGAGCTAATAACGCTAACCAGACTGCAGCAGTAAGAGGAAGAGGCCCCGGGGAAGACCAGGGACACGCTGGCCTGGGAACGCCTCGGGGTCCCCCCGGAAGAGCTGGAGGAAGTGTCTGGGGAGAGGGAAGTCTGGGCATCCCTGCTTAGACTGCTGCCCCCGCAACACCGCCCCGGATAAACGGAAGAAGCTTAGTGGAGGAGTGAAGAGGCCCACCAGGAGTCCACAAAGGCGAGGGAGGGCGAGAGCAGGGCCAGGACAGAGATGGAGGCTGTCCAAAAGAAGGGACGTGCCATTGAATGAGAGATATGATGAGTCTGCCCTCTGGAAAACCTCCTGTGTGGTTCCAGTGCCAAAGACTGTGCATCCCAGGGAGCCCAACCACTTCAGGCCGGTAGCTTTACTTCCCACCTGATGAAGACACTGGAGAGGATTATACTTAACCATCTTCATCACCTGGTGAGCAGCGAGCTGGACCCCCTACAGTTCTCATATCAACCAGGCATTGGTGTGGAAGACGCTATCATCTACCTGCTCCATCGCTCTCTTTCCCACCTTGAGAGACCTGGGAGCACAGTGAGGGTCATGTTATTTGACTTCTCCAGTGCTTTCAACACGATCCAGCCGTCACTGCTGAGGGGGGAGCTGGAAGGAGCTGGAGTAGACTGTCACCTGGCTGCATGGACCATCAACTACCTCACCAACAGACCTCAGTATGTGAGGCTTCAGGACTGTGTGTCGGATGTGGTGGTTTGCAGCACCGGGGCTCCGCAGGGTACTGTCCTCTCCCCTTTCCTCTTCACCCTCTACACATCGGACTTCAGACACAACACAACCAGCTGCACCTCCAGAAGTTCTCTGATGATACAGCCATCGTTGGATGTGTATCACAGGAGAACGATTTGAATACAGGAAAGTCATCACTAACTCTGTCAACTGGTGTGGACTGAACCACCTGCACATCAACGCCAGCAAGACCAAGGAGATGGTGATAGATTTGATAGACTCCAGGACGGTGCCACAGACTACACCGGTGAGCATCCAGGGTTTGGACATTGAGATCGTGGAGGAGTACAAATACCTGGTGTCCACCTCAACAATAAACTGGACTGGTCCACTGATGTCCTGTACAGGAAGGACCAAAGTCGTCTCCATCTGCTGAGAAGACTGAGGTCCTTTGGAGCATGTAGGACATTACTGAGGACTTTCTATGACTCTGCGGTTGCATCTGCAGTCTTTTACTCAGTGGTCTGCTGGGGCTGTGGAAGCTCTGAGAGGGACAGAAAGAGACTGAACAGACTGGTCAGGAGAGCTGGTTCTGTCCTGGACTGTCCTCTGGACACCACTGAGGATGTAGGTGAGAGGAGGATGTTAGCCAAGCTGACATCAATCATGGACAACCCCTCCCACCCCCTGCATGACACAGTGGGGGCCCTCAGCAGCTCCTTCAGTAACAGACTGCTGCATCCACCCTGTAAGAAGGAACGCTGCCACAGGTCCTTCATACCATCAACTGTCAGAGTTCAACTCCATCAGTTAACATCAGACTGTGTGGATGTTGTTTCACAATCACTATTTGTGCAATATCACATATCATTTACTGTTTTGTATATTTTATTCTTCTGTGTAATAGCAGTAACACTTTTTATGATTTTTAATCTGAAGGCAGCTTACATTTTTTTTGTTTTTTCCACAGCCACTGGGCCAAAACATACTTTTTACATATTTTTTAAATATATTTTTCTACATATTTTTCCTTTATATAGTCAAATTTCATGTTGCTTGTATAATGTGTACAGAAGTCAAAGAACATAACCCTCACAGCGCAGCCGGCGGTCTCCAGATGTTCCTCCAGCTCCCTCCTGTGGATGTCTTTGCCTCTCCTTATCTCCTTCCTCAGCTCCCTCTGCACCCTCCTTGGCTCATTTTTGTCCCCAGATATAAAAACCCTGTTCTTCTCATTCAGTTATGGCTTCTGGTTCCAGGGACTCCCAGGGTTTGTTATTTGGGGAACACAGCACCTTCCTGGTAGGCACAGTGTTTCCACACAGAAGTTAATGTTGCTGTTTATGAGAAGTGTATGAGCTGCTGTAACTAGCTGCCAGTACTTTGGTGACGACGGAGCAAGAGGGTTGGTCATAATCTGCGCTCACGTTTACTTTTCCCATTGGAACCAATAGACTGAGGATCTGCCACTGGTCTTTTAAAGGGGCGTGTCTTTGGCAACACCTCCAAACTGGTTACAACAGTAACAATAGACCAATGAAAACTGATGTTGTGACACATTTTTTGTTTATTTGTTCAGTTTTATCTTCAGACTTCAGGACTCACACACGTGTGTGTATGTGTGTGTGTGCATGTGTGACTGTGTGCTACAGTGTGTGTGTCACAGTGTGTTACAGTGTGTGTGCATGTATGTTACAGCGTGTGTGTGTGTGTCAAACTGCGTGTCTGTGTTACAGTGTGTGCGTGTGTATGTGTGTGTTACCTTCTTCCTGTCTCTCATGGAGCCCCTCCCTCTCACCATGATCTTACATCCTGTCTCCGCCTCCAGCTGCTTTGCCGTCAGACCACGAGGACCCAGAATCCTCCCGACAAAGTTAAACTGGCAGACACACAGAAAAACATACTTTGGTTACCATGACAACCAGCGAATCAATCAGCCCATTTTCTGAACATTTTTGTTACATTCCCAGAATGCTTTGGGAAGAGTACTTGAACGTTTGCCTTTCTCTAGATGTTAAAGGAGTTGTAGCATGAGGTTACGTTCTCACAACGTTCTTGAAAGGTTAGAATGAGCTTTATGTTACGTATGTCTTGCAGCTTCATGTTAGTTGTATGTGGGGAAAAAAATCTTTTAGCATCCGGAGAACGTTAAGGGGAAACATTAAACTAACCTTCCCAGAAAGTTCTGGGAAAAACGTTGGTTTTTACATCCAAACAACTTGTTTTATCATCTCGGTGCAGAAACATTACAACAACCCAAAAATAATGTCACCAGAACGTTTGGGGATCAAAAGCTGCTAGCTGGGCTGTCTCAGCCTTTAGCTCCACTGTGCTAACATTAAAATACAGTAACTGAATCCCTACTAGAGTTCAATCACACTACAACACTCCACCTCTCCCTCCACACAAACCACTGTTTCTCTGTGAGACTGATGAACTGAACTCAGAGACTCAGAAGATCCAAACAGGAAGTGAGCCGAGCAATAATCTGGATTCAAACATCAGCAGAGTTAAAACACGACTAAACTACGACAGGAATAATAAAGGCTGAAAGCTCATCTGCAGGGAGAACAAAGACAATCATCGATGAAGGTTCTCGTTGACTCAGGTGTGTTTAAAAGGACCTGCTGTGAATCAGAAAGTGGCTGCAGATACGAGCTAATCAGCCACAGCCTGAATCATTCATACTTTCAGATGGAAACTACAGCACAGCCTCGAGGGATGTTGTATTTCTTAATGTCAGATTTAAAAGTTAAAGAAACTTTGAATCGGCTGATGTTTAAATATAGGCTGGCTTTTAGATGATGGTTGAATATTGTTAAAATTTACCTTTCCAAATGTTTTAATACACGTAATAGAAAAAACATGAAACTATATGAAAAGACGTTTGAATAACTAAAAAACTAGCAGCAAAAAGCCAACCAGCAGGGAACCTCAGAGTAACGCTATTAGAATTACCTACGAGGACATTTAGGAATGTAAGGTTGAACAAAAAAGTTGTCAAATGGAAACCTGTGAGGAACGTTCCGGGAAAGCGAGTGGAATGTTTGTGTTAGCTGGGGAGTTTCCTCACAGGCCTACAGGTGGTGCCAGTGAGGCCTGTTTTGTTCTGGGTACAGGTTTGATTTTAGAATCGTTCCAAAGCACCGAAAGGTTCCACGAAGTAAACGTCTATTAAAATGTTGACATATCGGTTTAGAAAGCAGATTTGCTGCAGTTAACACTGAGGCGAGTTTAGCTGACGACGTTGAGATGACATACGAGATCTCAAACTGTCCACCTTGTTGGTAAAACAGATAAAATAATTGTATGTCCTTTCGATTATTGCCAACTTCTTACCCGTTACTTCATTCAAAGTTTTTAAACGCATAGTTTTACTGTGATTTACAGAGATGCAAATTCCTGTTTGAAATGTTCTTTTTTGGTATAAATTAACTTGTTGACTTTGTTTCTCCACCTGCACTAAAGCCTTTTATCTAATCAATAGAACTGGTGGCCTGGAACAGCAACCAACTACAGCAGACTCACTGCATAAAAGGTGAACTGTAGCCGTATTATATATTATATATAATTATATATTATCGTTCTGGAGCACTTGAATATCCATCTAAACATTGAAAGCAACTCCACCATATTTGTCCCCATCTCTTCGATATGGTTTATATATTATTAATAATTATATATTTTTTTGATATCATATCTAATTTATATCCATCACAGCCAGCTCAGCGTCATCAAAAGTCGCGTTCAGGTGTCTTTCTAATTATAAATAACGTCTGACAAGCAGATTCTGGTTATCACATCAACCTTATTTATGAGGCTACATGGAAATAAATCCTCCTCTGACAAACAATAGCAAAGGTGCAGTTTTGTCATTTGGACGGCAAATCGAAGGAAAACCTGATCAACAAAAACAAACGAGAGCTTCAATGTTTCAATGAAAATCATGAACCACAAAGAAATGAATCTAAATGAGTGTCAGGTAGCACCAATCAGCATCGATCCAGCTGGAGGAGCACACACACAGTAACACACAGTAACACACAGTAACACACACAGTAACACACAGTAACACACAGTAACACACAATAAAACACACACAGTAACACACAGTAACACACAGTAACACACACAGTAACACACAGTAACACACACAGTAACACACACAGTAACACACAGTAACACACAGTAACACACACAGTAACACACAGTAACACACACAATAAAACACACAGTGAAACACACAGTAACACACAGTAACACACACAGCAACACACACAGTAACACACACAGTAACACACAATAAAACACACAGTAACACACACAGTAACACACAGTAGAACACACAGTAACACACACAGTAACACACACAGCAACACACAATAAAACACACTGTAACACACAGTAACACACACAGTAACACACAATAAAACACACAGTAACACACACAGCAACACACAATAAAACACACAGTAACACACAATAAAACACACAGTAACACACAGTAACACACACAGTAACACACACAGCAACACACAATAAAACACACAGTAACACACAGTAACACACAGTAACACACAAAGTAACACACAGTAACACACACAGTAACACACACAGTAACACACAGTGTAACACACAGTAACACACAGTAACACACACAGTAACACACACAGTAACACATACACAGTAACACACAGTAACACACACAGTAACACACACAGTAACACACAGTAACACACACAGTAACACACAATAAAACACACAGTAACACACACAGTAACACACAATAAAACACACAGTAACACACAGTAACACACAATAAAACACACAGTAACACAGTAACACACAGTAACACACAGTAACACACACAGTAACACACACAGTAACACACAGTAACACACACAGTAACACACACAGTAACACACAGTAACACACACAGTAACACACAATAAAACACACAGTAACACAGTAACACACAGTAACACACAGTAACACACACAGTAACACACAGTAACACACACAGTAACACACACAGTAACACACAGTAACACACACAGTAACACACAATAAAACACACAGTAACACACACAGTAACACACAATAAAACACACAGTAACACAGTAACACACAGTAACACACAGTAACACACACAGTAACACACACAGTAACACACAGTAACACACACAGTAACACACACAGTAACACACAGTAACACACACTCACGTCAGGATGCTCCTTCGTGGGGACGTAAAGTTTCTCCTGCAGTTGGACGTTTGGGCCGACGGCGTCCGGCAACTCGCTGATCCTCTCTGAACCGTTCAGAGTGTCGATGTACATGTCCTTCCTCACACGGCTGATCTCTGAAACACACAACACACACACACGTCAGTACACACGTCGAAACACAAACAAGTTAAAACACACACGTCAGTACACTGTGGCTCCTCTTATCAGAAGCTGGGGGGTTTGGTCCCTGGCCTCAGCAGAGTGTTAATGCTCTGAATGAGCAGGTGGCCCAGATGTTGCCGATCTCCATTGATGCAAACCACGGACAGGTGGTAACGACACCTGGTTAAGGTCTGGTTAGGTACAAAAAGCAAATTTTTAGGGCTGTGAAAAGTTTGTGATTTGGCTTAAAACACCAAGTTCTGTTGAAAAAACCCCCCAGCTCCATCGGTGGTCTCAGTCGTCTTGCATATCTGTCACACCATCCCCTCCTCCTGATGAGAAAACTAAGCTCATATACGGGTAATCTGAACTACTTTAATCATCACACTTCTCAGGTGACACAGAAAGGGATTAAATGTGAGAATGTGATGATTTGTAAAACACTGAAACTCCGTGTTTAATTGAAAAAAGCACAAAGACGACAAACAGATGTTGAAACTGAGAAATTTCCTTGTTTTTTAAAATCATTTCCTCATTTAGAATTTGATGCAGCAACTTGTTTCTAAAAAGTGTCAGTGGCAACAAAAGTAGTGAAATGCTAAAAGAAAACAGCTGGTAGAACATCTCACAGTTAATCAGGTTACCTGGTGACAGATGAGTAACATGGGTATAAAAAGAGCCTCCCAGAGAGTCAGAGCACATCTGCAGTAAAGATGGGGGGTGCTTCACCGCTCTGTGACGGACCGCACTGGAAAACCATGAAACCGTTTAAGAATAATGTTTCCGAACATGAAACTGCGACGAATTTGTGGCACTGCATTGAAATGAGACAGGATTCTGTAGTGGACCTCACTGCACGGCTCAGGAACACTTCCAAAAACCTGTCTGTGAACACACTTCATCTCTGCAGCCACACATGAAGATGAAACTGTCATGGTCACAAAGCGGTCTCAACTCAACGAAAACTTCAGACGTTTTAACGTCTCTCCAAAAAAAAAACAGCAAATCCATCAAACAAAGAGCAAAGGCAGGGTGAGTGGTCAAAAGTCCAAAAAGGGTCATGAACAAAGAACACTGGAATCACAAAGATGCTGGAAAACCAAACAGATAGGATGAAGATGATCGGCTAAAGGAAAGGGGAAAGACAAAGGGTTTATATAGGGAGGAGCAGGTGGACAAAGGGCACAGCAACACATCAGGCAATTAGGAAGGGCAGGAAACTTGACAGGAACTCGAGGATGAACAGAAACCTACCAAAATAAAACAGGAAATGAACCACATAATACAAACTTGACAGATCATGACAGTGGCCCCCCTCAAAGGCCAGAACCCGACAGACCCGGATCCTCAGGAAGTTGTCTGTGAAAGTCCATTATGAGTTCAGGGTCCATGATGTTGCTAGCCGGTTGTTATGGATAAGTTAAGTTGTGTACAGTATTTTCTCTAGTACACTGTAGATAAACATGTGTGTGTGTGTGTGTGTGTGTGTGTGTGTGTGTGTGTGACAGTGGAAATAAAACAGAAATATCTATGCACACGTTACAGCATGTATGATAGAGGGATGTTTACAGTAGTGTAGAGGAAAATCAGTCTGTATGTGGACCCAGAGCTGCATTAACTGATGCTGGAGCTGAATAATCTGACAGCTGATGGTATGAAGGACCTGTGGCAGCGTTCCTTCTTACAGGGTGGATGCAGCAGTCTGTTACTGAAGGAGCTGCTGAGGGCCCCCACTGTGTCATGCAGGGGGTGGGAGGGGTTGTCAATGATGGATGTCAGCTTGTCTAACATCCTCCTCTCATCTACATCCTCAGTGGTGTCCAGAGGACAGTCCAGGACAGAACCAGGTCTCTTTCTGTCCCTCTCAGAGCTTCCACAGCCCCCAGCAGACCACTGAGTAAAAGACTGCAGATGCAACCGCAGAGTCATAGAAAGTCCTCAGTAATGTCCTACATACTCCAAAGGACCTCAGTCTTCTCAGCAGATAGAGACGACTTTGGTCTTTCCTGTACAGGACATCAGTGTTAGTGGACCAGTCCAGTTTATTGTTCAGGTGGACACTCCATGATCTCAATATCCAAGCCCTGGATGTTCACCGGTGTAGTTTGTGGTGCTTTCCTGTGAAAGTCTATCACCATCTCCTTGGTCTTGTGGGTGTTGATGTGCAGGTGGTTTAGTCCACACCAGTTGACAGAGTTAGTGATGACTTCCCTGTATTCCAGTTTGTTTCCCTGTGATACACATCCAACGATGGCTGTATCATCAGAGAACTTCTGGAGGTGCAGCTGGTTGTGTTGTGTCTGAAGTCCGATGTGTAGAGGGTGAAGAGGAAAGGAGAGAGGACAGTACCCTGTGGAGCACCGGTGCTGCAGACTACCACATCCGACACACAGTCCTGAAGCCTCACATACTGAGGTCTGTTGGTGAGGTAGTCGGTGGTCCATGCAGCCAGGTGACAGTCTACTCCGGCTCCTTCCAGCTCCCCCCTCAGCAGTGATGGCTGGATTGTGTTGAAAGCACTAGAGAAGCCAAAAAACATGACCCTCGGTGTGTTACCAGGTCTCTCCAGCTGGGAGAAAGATCTGTGCAGCAGGTAGATGACCATGTCTTCCACACCAATGCCCGGCCGATGTGCAAACTGTAGGGGGTCCAGGTCGCTGCTCACCTGGTGAAGGAGGTAGTTGAGTATAACCCTCTCCAGGGTCTTTATCAGGTGGAAAGTTAAGGTTACCGGCCTGAAGTGGTTGGGCTCCTTGTGATCTTTGGCACTGAAACCACACAGGAGTTTTTCGACAGGGCAGGAACTCCCTCCAGGCGGAGGTTCACGATGAAGATATGCAGAACGACCCCGCAGAGCTGATCTGCACAGCCCCTGAGCGGTCTGGCGCTGATGCCATCAGGACCAGTAGCCTGCCTTGCCTTTATCCTCCTGAGCTCTTTCCTCACCTGATCTGCTGTTATGGGGAGGCCGGGGGGTGGGAGGGACTGGGGGGTGGCTCCTTTTGAGTATGTTGGGGAGAGGGGTCACTAGTCTCTGATGTGGATTGGAGGGGGGTGAATTGGTCTGAGGAGAGAGCTGCTGGTGTCAAGGGTGTTCCAGGGGGGAGGGAGGGTGTGCAGAGAGGTAACACAGTCTGGTCTGGACTCTGGTGGGTGAGAGGGGAAAAGGAGTCGAGTCAAACCTGTTAAAAACAGGTTCAGCTCATTTGCCCATTCCTGGTCTCCAGATTTAAGCCCCCTGCTGCTGTCATTCATGTGGCCTGAGATGGTTTGCAGGCCCCTCCAAACCTGTCTGGTATTGTTCCCCTGCAGGTGCTCCCCCAGCTTCCTTCTGTAGCTCTCCTTGCTTTTCCTCATCTCCCTTCTTACCTGTTTAACTCCGCTCTCAGCTCTGTCCGGCGTGGGTTCGTTCAGCCACGTCTCTGTGAAGCACGTGATGCTACACTCCTGGTACTCCAGCGGTCAGAAAGCGGTCTGAGCTGCTGTGACGTCTTACATACTGTCTCACAATGCAAAGCGATGGAGCATCACAACAACCAACCGGCTCAACAACTGTACGTGTTTTACACGTACGCTATTTCATCACCAAACTCACTGTGTACGTTTTGAAGATCGGCAGTTTTACACAAATTAATTATAATTTGAAAAAGTGTTCCAACATTTGCAGAATTTAGAAGCCCCTGCAGGGGGAGCTAGCTTGCCAGCTGTCCAGTGACCACCACAGACCTGCTGAGCCCACAGTCCACCAGAGCCAACCCAGCAGACTGCAGCCAACCCAGCAGACTGCAGCCACACCAGCAGTTCATCAATGCGTTAAATGTTCACAACATTACCAAACAAGCATGAAGAGAAGAGGTCAAAAAGAAGTTGAATATTAGCTGATGCATTCAGGGGCTGCTGTGAATCTTCACTGTTCAGATAAATCCTCCTGACACACACACACCCACACACACACACACACTTTAACCAAACTCTGTGGACTTTTCACAGCATTTTCTATTGAACTTTCTTCTCTCTGTAGAATAAACAAGCAGTTCCAGATGTTTTCGGCCTGTGTGGCCTCTTCTGTTTCTTCTCTATCAGCTCCAGATGTCTTTGACAACCACTTCCCCCTGTAGTGTCTCCACCTGTTTCCTGATCAACAGGTCAGGTAACCTCAGAGCTATTACAAACACCCGATGGTAGCTGCAGATTTCAGTGACAACTATAAGGAGTTCGGTGCCACAGAAGCTGCCGAACAAATTCAGTTCATACAGAGAAAGACAGGAGATGTGTAGCAAGACAGGCTACTTGGGGCCCAGCCACTGGGGGGCGCTGCTGCGAACACGGCTGAGCTTTACGGGAGAGATGCTGTGACTGCGAGCTATGACATTAATGTACAGCGTATGTACGTTATGTTGGTGTTGCCTCACAGTTCCTCACAGTTTGGATGATTCAGACGGTTTTTAGCATTGCATTGATTCGTCTACTGTGACCAGGATGCTGTTAGCTTCACGTTAGCTCGTTATCTTGTGTGTAGGCTCCGACATATCTGTAGCTATTTAACACTACGGCCTTTAGCATGAGTACGCCTGTTATTATTGTGTGATGCTTCAGAGGCACACAGTGTTGCATTGAAGAGAAGTAACCTGATCGGCTGTCTGAGGATTCATCATTTGTGTTGAGTGCAGTCAATCAGACGCACACTCAGCAATTATAAGCCTGTAATTACTGAGCGCCCCCCTCAGGCGGTCTGAAAATATAACACCAAACACGAATTATAGACATGTGGATGTTGTTTTGAGATTTATTCACGGTGGCTTCGTGGTTTCATTGTTTATGGGATTTATCTGGATTTTACTGGACGCTTCATCTTTCCAATCAAACAGCATCAGATTTAAAGAAGCTCCAGTTTCATCACAGCGTTCATTTCAGAACAAACTGAACGAATTTAATTTCACATTTACGGATACACTCAAATATCCACTTGATGGTTTTTAGGATAAAACGTTTGACAGATGAAACACACCTTTTTCACCTTTTGAAGTTATTCAAATTATTTGTAGCCGTAAAACTCATATTAAAAGCGTCTGTGATGATGACACGATAAATCAGAGCTGCGATGATCAGTCGATCAAGAAAAAAATTAGTCAGCAGCTATTCTGATAATTGATTCATTCATTGCCAAGAAAAATATATTTTTATTATATAGAGTCAATTATTCTCTTGTTCATCTCAGATAAGTTTGTTTATCTGTCTTATCACAAAGTACACTGAATATTGATAAAGACTAAACATTTAAAGCTGTCATTTAATGACAATAATTCAATTAATGATGAAAATAATCAGAAGATTAATCCACAATGGAAATAATCATTAGTTGCAGCTTCTGTAATATTCGTACAGTATATAACTGCAGAATGAGTACATTTACTTTTAATATTCAATTACACCAGTGCTGCAACAAGTTATTGTTTTTTGTAAATCGTTTGTGTTGACAAAAAATAATAAATCATAAAAAATCAATAAAATACAATAAAACATTAAAAAGGTAAAAGTTGCTCACGTGATGTTTTCACGTTTTATTTTCATATTTTATTTACTGTGAATAGTTTTAGGTTTTTATTTTGCTTTGGACATTATAAAAAAAATACAATATTTCCCCGTGAAATGTGGAAAAGATTCAACATTTTTCGTTGCAATAAAAATAAAACCACTTAATTTGCACTTCCTGTTTTATTGATCTGTTGTCTTCATATTTGAACAGATTTTTCTGCTTGAATTTAATTTTACTTCCTGTTTCTTATAGTTTTACCGACGATTAGAACATCTGTTCCATTCAGCTCAATAAAGGCTGAACTGAGAATACTGCAGCTAGGACTGAGTACTTCAAATACAAATACCTCAGTACAGTACAGCACTACAGCAAATATAAATTCAGTCGTTGATGAATGAAACACTGAGCAGCTGAGGCCGTTCTGCTGCTTTTACTTCTGAAGTATCTGCTGATAGTACTTTTAAAAACCACAATAAAACTCTAAACGCGGTACTTTTACACGGTGGTAATTTTACTAAAGTAAAGGATGTGACTACTTCCATCTGAAAGATGAACTTCTTTCTTCAGACAGACAGACAGACAGACGGGTCCGGGTCTCACCCTCGTCCAGGAGTCTCTCCAGGTGCTGGAAGATCCCGCAGAAGTTCGGCAGACTGCTCATCAGTTTCTTGTCGTTCATGAGCTGCATCAGATAATCCGGACTGGGTCTCAGCTTCTCCTTCCCCTCCATCTCCCCTACCATGGTCCAACGAAATATCAAGTATGTAGAGAAATAACACGACGGATCCGGATCACAGCGGACCTTCTGTGTGTGTGCAGAGCATTAAAGTAAATCCAGACCCGGACCCAGAGCCGGTCCCGGAGCTGCTTTATGTCGCTTCTTCTTCTGCTTTAAATCCCGCAAAATAAAAATCCACTAAACTCTATGAACTGTCCTACGATCCAGATCAGAGGAGACTCCGATGTGACTCCGGATTTTATCCCTCCAGCACCACCAGCTCTGCCCCCGGCTCTCTCCAGAGGAGTTCCGCGGCGCTCAGCGGCTGGCAGTGGGGGGACAGGGGCTCCGTCCTCCGCTCTGTCCGGTCCTCCTCACACACACACGCGCACACACACGCGCACGCACGCACGCACGCACACACACACAAACACACAGACTGACGGAGAGCAAACACACAGCTTCCGGCCTCAGCCGTCAGAATAAAAGCATGCAGACATGGTTTATTGGATTATTGATTATTGATATATTACATCAGCCTCCTCCAGCCACCACAGACAACAATACCTATCTATTCAATATGACATTAAGTAAAAGTCTCCATTGAAGTAAATTCAGTATTTTTATAAAGCGTTTGTTCCTCTGAACATAAGTGCAACATTTTTGTTTTTCTCCCATTTTCCAAATAAAAAGTCAAAAAGCCTTTTTTTTCTGCTCAGAAAGTCTTATTTTGATTTTCTCTCTCTGAACACATCTCCAAGATCATCCATCCACCTGACAGGTGTGGACCATTACTGCAAAGTGTGAGAGTGTTCAGTTGTGTCCAATGACACCAGAAAAACACAATTAATTAAAAATAACATGTTTAACTTAGTTTGTTTTTTCTTTTCACACACACACACACACACACACAGCTCTACCCATACCTGCTGTCACACTTCCTCCCTACTCTTTGATTGGCTGTTCAGCCTGGGACACTCACTCATCACTGTCACTGCAGAGTTTTATCCTCCATGATTCCTGGAAATAATAATCAGACTTTACCTTCAAATGTGCTAAATTTGGTCAAAGTCAGCCGTCAAACTGTCCTGCTGACCAAAATCTGAGCAAAAAAAGACATCATCACTCAGGTGAGACTGTTGTTTGTTATTATCGACAGTAGGAGGAGCTACTTTATTGACAGAAATTAAGATAATGACAAAAATCACATTAAAAACGAGATGTTTTCCCAGAAATAAATAAATATGGTGACAGAGGAAAGAGAGAGAGAGAGAGACAGTCAGTGTCTCTCACCCATTTCCAGGCGTCACTGTGAATAAAGCTTCTCAGTTTGAATCGGTCACTTTAAAAACTTTAATTGGCTTAATGGTTTTGCTTCTTTTTCATATGGAAACGAGTCTCCCCCTCCTCCCCCTCCTGGGAGCCACAGAGGAGAAGAAAAGGCTTGAAAGGAGAGGAAAGGCAGAGGGGTGAGGAGGGGGAGGAGAGGAAGAATAAAACAACAACACTTCTTCTTCTTGTGTTTGTGATGTCAGCTTGGCCGTAAACTCGTCTCCTTTAATCCTGAACTCGAGTCCTTGTTTGCCCTGTGTTTCATCTGTCAGGCTACAAAGACGCTACTGCTCGACCCTCTGATTGGTGGGGGTCATACCTTCAACCTGTGAGGGGGCCTGCAGCCAAGACTTGGGGATTGACCCCCTCAGCTTTTTGGAGCTACACTGGACCAATCAGCTCATTTGACCGGACCCATCGCTACAGCAAAGACTAATATATGTCGGCTCTTTCCAGTTATCTGTGCCACGCCGAATCATGACCTGACCAGGACCAGGTCCCACCAGCTGTAAATCCATCACTAAGATTTTTCTGTGAAGGCTGTCAGTCCTTCAGGTCTTGGTTAGCCAAAGAGGGTTTGATCAAAGGCAGCTGGACTTGTTTGTAGAGTCCAACCTTAAATCCAACCTTCCTGCTGCGAGATGAAGAGCGAACCTCTGTAGTTTCAGTTTTTCAAGTATTGTTAATCTAATGCAGGGGAAATTAAATCGTTACATAAAACAAAAGATCAAAAAAGTCAATGAAAACATGATACAGAATGAAAGAAATACACATAAACAAGAGTATAATATACTGTTGCCTTCAGATAATACAGTGTTAATAGTACTGCAAAGAAGAAAATACACAAAACAGTAAAAAAAAGTAACATATTGCGCAATAAGGATATGAGCAAACGTTAGCATAAATTCACTCACAATTTAAACGTAGTTTTTCATTCAGTCAAATATTGTGAACATTACCAGCCAGTGATCGTGTTTCCCAGCACAACACAGTTATGAATCAGTTCAGTTGTACTTTATAATTTCTAGGACTCACAGTGTTGTCTGAACAGGGGGGGTTTAGGCAAGTCACATTTCTTTGAAAAGGACATAAAAG
The DNA here is from genome assembly GCF_017976325.1 of Chelmon rostratus. Classification (NCBI taxonomy): domain Eukaryota; kingdom Metazoa; phylum Chordata; class Actinopteri; order Chaetodontiformes; family Chaetodontidae; genus Chelmon; species Chelmon rostratus. The sequence goes on along the minus strand of NC_055668.1, from coordinate 27,609,227 downwards.
TCAAAAGTTATCCCTTTGTCAGACCAGGTCCAACAGGTCAAATCAGTGCAAGAGGGCAGAAATAGGTGATTATTTACAATAGGGGACAGGTCTGAGGCCCTGTGGAGGCCCTGTGGAGGCCCTGTGAAGGCCCAGGCTTTTCCTCATTTGAATCCAGATTCTAACAGAGTCAGTAACCAATGGGTTTGAGGTAAAGTCGGAGGCGTCAAAGGGAGCCAAGAGCAGACCAGGGAGTGAAGAGAAAGTTTCGAAGATGCAGGGCGCTCTTCATCTGATGTGTTGGCAGTCCAGTACAAAAGTTTATGAACATTACAGGACCAGTAATAGTAGAAGAAACTGGGTAATGCTAAGCTACCAAGAGCCTCAGGAAGCTGTGCTATCAGTGTGTCTATTTTCCCAACTAAGGGTGTCATATCTGTCAAGAATGGTGCAGTGATGGTAAGTACTGGGTTTTTTCCCAACACTTGAAGAGATAATGGGCGACCTGGTCATAAGTGTGCGATTGGTTGGTCTATTCTCAGTTTTGTAGCTGTTTTTTATTTTATTTTACCACAAAATACATATACAGTACATACAAACACACAAAAAAGACAATTATACAATTTATAGACATAACACATTTATACATATACGTACACATACATCTAGAAGTGTTCCCCAGCCCATGTACTTATATCCTTTATTATATATTTGTTTAATTCCTTTTCTCTCCCTGAGCTTCTAAACTGTTAAATCACTACAAGAAAAGAGTGTGTGTGTGTGTGTGTGTGTGTGTGATCAGCTGACTGTGTGTTGGATCATTGTTTTCCATCAGACAAAAGAACAAAAGGAAACAAAAGTCTGTCTGTCTGCAGAGATTTCTACAGCGGCCTGATGAAACCTGTTTTTATCAAATATCGTCGGTGATGTCACAGATCAGACCGACTGACAGCGTTTCACTGTTCAGGGAGAGATTGTTATCTCTGTACCACATGACCAGTTCACCTCGTTCCTGTAGTCTCATCGTTGCTCATGAAGCCCACCACACGCATGTTGCGCTGTGGGCGGGTGCACAGTTAGTAAAAAAAACTGCATCCTTGGTGGACCTGTGGCTACAGGGGGGTAGTCGTTGGAGCAGGATGGAGACGACTTCTTTGGCACGGGTATGATGGTGGAGGCTTTAAAGCAGCCTGGCTCAGAGAGGAGACATCTTTAAACTCCTCTTCACGTTCTTTCTACACACGACCAGTAATGCGGTCAGTGAGGCCGAGGTGGGGGAGGGGTTGTTCCTTTGGAGGTTGTGTAAACTTGGTCCAGAGTGCTCCATGCTGGTGTGTTTGGGAGCACTGTCTTATGGTCTGCATGGAGACCCCCAGCTAGACTGACAAGTACGTCTGGATTGGTTGTCTAATGAGTGACTCCTTTCTGTCGTTAGGGTTATTGTTGGGACGGGGGAAATAAAACAGCGACCAACAAAATGGCTGTAAAGTCCCTCAGCAGATAGAAATGTCGGCGCTTGGCGAACATAAACTCCACCGGTGGTGAACGACGTGTGCAGACCACCACGGCATCGAGAAACACAGACTCCACCAGCACAAGCTTTCCCCCTCTTAACCGAGGCTCTGTCCTCTCAGCGCCACGTTAGCCGGTCTAGATGAACAGCAGCGTCCCGGATGTTGTCATTAAGTCACGTTTCAGTGAATACACACTGGGTTGACCTCAAGAGACTTATGTGATCCATTTTATTATCCAGGGAGCGTACATTTGCAAGGAGAATGATTGGGATAGCCACTAGCCTAGCCGGGATAGCCCGCACTTACACCTCGCCTGCTTCCTGTCGTACTGCGAGACGCCTCCTCTTCGAATGGGGGGCAGCAATCGAGGGCGGTGATGAGGTGGCCAGACAAAGTAATCCAAGGCCCCAGGTTTTTAAAATTTTTTATTTACTTTATTGAGCCGCATCAGGTGCCCGGGGAGCATATAGGGGGGTTAAGTGCCTTGCTCAATGGCATATGAGCCGAATGGAGGGGGCCAGTCCGGTGGGGGAATCGAACCTCTAGGCCACGGCTGCCCCCAATAATACATTGTTCTGCTGATGTCTAGCAGAAACCAACGACTGTACTGTTTCACTGCTTCACCCCCTTTTCACCGTTTAACTGATTCACCGTTTAACTAATTAATGCTTCAACCTTTCACAGTTTTGAAGTTTTAGAGATTGCAGCTTGTCACAGCAGCTACAACCGCTTTTCTTTGTTTTAGTGTTTTCTTGTATTTTTTTGTTTTACTCTTTTTCTGGACTTTTAAAAACAACATCAGGAGATCGATTCAGCCACGGCTCTATTGTTTACACTTGGAAACAGCTGTTAGCTGTTAGCAGCAACACGAGCGTACTCCCGGCAGAAAGACCGGAGATCCCCGCGGACATAAGGAGACGGAAAGGGGGATGCAGAGCTGGAGTTCCGGATCAAGAGAACACGGTATAAAACATCCATACCGTCTCTTATCTCTCCAAAATAACATGGAAGAGCTAATAGCGCTAACCAGTCTGCAACGGGAGTGTAGCATCATGTGCTTCACTGAGACGTGGCTGAACAAACTCACGCTGGGCACGCATGTTGTTTTGGACAATTTTCATCTGCTGAGAGCGGACAGGCGAGCAATGGGGTGTGGTAAGAGGAAGGGTGGAGGCATAGCAGGGTTTGTGAACAGCAGAAGGCCTGCCCCAGAACACATTAGTGTTAAGGAGCTGTTAGCATTCAGTGTTACATCCCTAGAGAGTTCTCATACGTCATCACGATGACAGTGTAATTTGGACATCAGGAATGGGCAAATGAGCCGAACCTGTTTTTCAACAGGTTTGATTCTCCTGTGTGGTTCCAGTGCCAGAGATCCCAGGGAGCCCAACCACTTCAGGCCGGTAGCCTTAACTTTCCAGCTGATGAAGACCTTGGAGAGGATTATACTTAACCACCTCTGTCACCTGGTGAGCAGGGAACTGGACCCCCTACAGTTTGCATACCAACCGGGCATTGGTGTGGAAGACGCAATCATCTACCTGCTGCACAGATGCTTTCCCAGCTGTAGCTGCACTGGGAGCACAGTGAGGATCATGTTTTTTTTACTTCTTCAGTGCTTTCAACACAATCCAGCAATCACTGCTGAGGGGGGAGCTGGAAGGAGCTGGAGTAGACTGTCACCTGGCTGCATGGACCATCGACCACCTCACCAACAGACCACAGTATGTGAGGCTTCAGGACTGTGTGTCGGATGTGGCAGTTTGCAGCACCGGGGCTCCACAGGGTACTGTCCTCTCTCCTTTCCTCTTCACCCTCTACACATCAGACTTCAGACACAACACAACCAGCTACCACCTCCAGAAGTTCTCTGACGATACAGCCATCATTGGATGTGTATCACAGTGGAACAAACTGGAATACAGGGAAGTTGTCACCAGTGTGGACTGAACCACCTGCACATCAATGCCAGCCAGATCAAGGAGATGGTAATAGACTTCCAAAGAAAAGTGTCACAGATCACACTGGTGAGGATCCAGGGATTGGACATTGAGATTGTGGAGGAGTACAAATACCTGGGTGTGCACCTCAACAACAAACTGGACTGGACAACCAACACAGATGCCCTGCACAGGAAGGACCAAAGTCGTCTCCATCTGCTGAGAAGACTGAGGTCCTTTGGAGTATGTAACTCTATGGTTGCATTTGCAATCTTCTACGAGTGGTCTGCGGGAGCTGTGGAAGCTCGAGAGCGACAGAAAGAGTCCAAACAGACTGGTCAGGAGAGCTGGTTCTGTCCTGGACTGCCCTCTGGAGGCCATTGAGAAAGTAGGCGAGAGGAGATCATTGACAACCCCTCCCACCCCCTGCATGACACTGGGGTGGCCCTCAGCAGCTCCTTCTGTAACAGACAGCTGCATCCACTCCGGAAGAAGGAATGCTACCGCAGGTCTTTCGCACCAACAGCTGTCAGGTTATTCAACTCTGTCCTGGGCTGCCCACTGGACTCTGTGGAGGAGGTGGGTGAGAGGAGGCTGTTGGCCAAGCTCACAGCCATCATGGACAGCAGTTCTCACCAACTGCACCGGACTGTAGAGGAGCTGAGCAGCTCCTTCAGTGGCCGACTGAGACTCCCTCAGTGGAGGAAGGAGCGCTACCGCAGGTCCTTCATCCCCACCGCTGTCAGACTGTACAACTCTACTGTGTAGTTATTATGTGCAATAACCTCTGTTCCTGTGTGATAACAAACATCCAAATCCACTATCCACAGTTCAAGGATCTTGGAGTGAGGGAAGGATGGAGCGTGAGATTGTCAAGCGGATAGGCGCATCAGCTGCAGTAATTCGGTCGTTGTACCGGTCCGTCATGGTAAAGGAGCTGAGCTGAAAGAAAAAGCTCTCGATTTACCAGTCAATCAATCTACGTTCCTACCCTTACCTCATGAACTTTGGGTCATGACCGAAAGAACGAGATCTTGGATACAAGCAGCTGAAATGAGTTTCCTCTGCAGGGTGGGGGGGCGCTCCCTTAGAGACCAGGTGAGGGCCTCTGTCACACAGGAGGAGCTCAGAGTAGAGCCGCTGCTCCTCCACGTCGAGAGGAGCCAGCTGAGGTGGCTCGGGCATCTTTATCGGATGCCTCCTGGACGCCTTCCTGGGAGGGTGTTCCGGGCATGCCCCACCAGGAAGAGGCCCCGGGGAAGACCCAGGACACGCTGGAGGGACTATGCCGCTCGGCTTGCCTGGGAATGCCTTGCGGCCCCCACGACAGAGCTGGAGGAAGTGTCTGCGGAGAGGGAAGTCTGGGCATCCCTGCTTAGACTTTCACTGTTTCACTGTTTCACTGTTTTACTGTTTTACTGCTACTCATGTTTTCTTACAAATACAAGAAATAAATTAATCCTCCTCCTTTTAACTACATGAAGATGATAACACATGTGTACTTTTACTCAATGCGGGTCCAACTTTGAGTATTTTAAGACTGTAGAATATGTACTTCTCCTTCAGTGCAGACTCAGAGTACTGCCTCGTCATGCGTGATGGATGGAGGAGGTCCTGGGAAAGGTCCTGGCTGGTCGCGGTCCAGGTTTTAGACTGAGCCAGACTAATGAACCAGCACAGACTCCACAAATCAACCTGAGACACAAAGAGCAGAAGAAGCAGCTTTTATTGTGAAGATTTAATTAAAGGTGTAGTTCAACAAAATGAAGGTTGTGTGGTTGAAGAGGAGCAGCTCCTCCTGCTTAGTACCGATGTCTGAAACACTGTTTTCAGATCAGTTTGATGAACAATGAAAATCAGATGAGACTTCAAGTTCATTTACAAACTTTCAGCTTTTACTCTCGTGCTCCTCCTCATTCTATCACCTCCTCTCCTCTTCCTCCTCTCCTCCTCTCCTCCTCTCCCATCTTCTCTCCTCCCTCCCTCTCACAGTCTTTGAGGAGATCTTGATCTGTTGTAAGATGATTGGGTTGAGTCCAGACCTCCATGTTGTCTGAAAGGAGAGGTCTGACTCGTCCAACCTCCTCCCTCTGCCGCCACCTCCCCTTCCTCCCTCTGCCGCCTCCTCCCACCTCCTCCCCCAGCCTGGTATCTTTGTCTCTGTCCTTGGCAGTCTCAGCGAGTCCTCAGAGCGTCTTTCATAAGCAAAGAAAAGCAGATTGTCTTCATTAAGGAGGACGCCTTGTTTCAGGAAGTCCAGGCCGGGGGCGGGGGGCACAGAGAGGGAGGTGAAGCAGAATTTCAAGGCGAATGTCTTTGTGTCGGGTGTTTTCCGCCCGGCGATTGCTGATTCATATTCAAATGGAGCTTCTGAATGGAGAGTTCACACACATTCCAACACACACATGCACACACACATACACACGCGCACACACACACACACACACACACATAGAAAGACACAAAGAAATGCACACACAGACGCACACAGAGACGCACACACACAAAGCGGAGGTAGAGGAGGAGATAGAGAAAAAGAGGAGGAGGTAGAGAAGGAGATGAGGAGGTAAAGAAGAGGAGGAGGTAGGGAAGGAGAGGAGGGGGTGGTAAAGAAGGGAGGAGTAGGTAGAGAAGAAGAGGAGAGATGGAGGAAGAAGAGGAGGAGGTAAAGAAGGAGAGAAGGAGGTAGAGAAGAGGTGGCGATTGCGAAGGAGGAAGAGGAGGTAGAGAAGGAAAGAAATAGGATTGTCATCCAGGCGGATGTTCAACATGACTTTTATTCGTGCTGAATGGTGATGTCATTTCCACCTGGATTAAAATGAGATCTGGATAATGATCGGGTGTGAACCTGATGGTTTTCAGGGCTCCTCACTGAGATCTTACTGCTTTTCCTTCATTTCCACACACTCCACTTCCTGTTTTGTTGATTAACACACCTTTTGGTGCGTTCTGGGAGCATCTTGGATGTAGAACCTTGAAAACAAATGCGATGACATCTCCAGGATCCCGGATGATGTTCATCATCGATGGTTTTCTCATTGGTTGCTGGCCGTTGTAAACGGATATTATTCAGCCTTCTCGCTTGCTCTAAATTTAAACAACCACCTATATTTTGTGTTTACTATAAATAAATACCTTTACCAATGTTCTATTGAGTGCGGATGCCAGCACGTTGTACGGATTGCATTTACATCTACCTAACATCCGAACAATGAGAACCAGACCACCTGCAGATGTGGTCAGGCAGATGACATCACAATGTATTTACACCTTGCATTTAACAGGTGTGCAGCTCAACATACGTGATGCTACAACATGTCTGTAACACATGAAAACACAAAATCAACATAAAAAAATCAGACTGCGAGCAGCTGAAGACTCACAATGACACAAAGAACGACAATATTTAGGGTTTCTTCGTGGTGGCTTTGAGCCCCTTTGTGGTCATTTTGTGGTTGTTTTACTCTCTTTGTAGTCACTTTGCATCAGTTTATGATGGTTTTGTGTCTCTTTGTCACCATGGCAACAGGGCAGCTGACATAATGACATGAAAACCAGACCTGACCTGAAATTGAACAGATGTTGAAATTAGTCTTGTCTTGTCTCATTGGTCCAGCAGCACCAGACTGCTGTGTTCTCATTGGATGGTTGTCTGGATGTTTTTTTGTGAGGTAGGAGGAGCTGTCTAGCTGACCATCAGAGGAATCGAGGGTCCCGATTGGCTCTTCGAGAGTGGAAACGGATCTCAGACAGTTTAGAGTTGATTCCCGAGCCGATGACTCCTTTCTTGGCAAGAGGAAATCGAGCCAAGATGGCATCTGAGAAACAGAGAGAGGAAGACCATCAGAGAGAAGATGGACAGATGAAAGGAACATTTCCATGAACTGTCTGAACCTACTGAAGATGGCGTTGATCTTGTGTGGGTCGAGCGCGCTGCGCTGTGGTTGGAAGGCGGGCCGGCGGCTCCGTCCGCCTCGCAAGTTACTGTTCATCAGTGTGTTCATATCAAACACACCCATCAGCAGTGTCCGGGCCATCGCGGTGGGGGACTGTGCCTGATTGGCTGCCTGCCATGAATGGACTTCACAGAGAACACCAGAGCCCGGATACACCTCTACCTGGCTCACCTGAACAGAATGACACAATAACACAAGTTTAAAACCTGGACAGATTCAATCAAATATGATTAGTTTAAACCAGATCACGGTATTTTAAAAATACATCAGGTCGGATGAAACCAAATCAGATCATTTAAAACAGTATGGCAGAAGTGCCTTGGGAGCCGATCAGATTAAAACGGTTACAGTGTAACCAGACCAGGTCCAGTGTAACCAGATCCAAACAGATCAGATCTTGTTTATATAGATCAGATCACTTGAAAACCTGATCAGGTCCAGTGGAAACAAATCAGATTCAGTGAAAACCAGATCAGATCTGGCTTAAACCGACAAATCAGATCGGACGTAAACCATATATTATTAGACCAGTTCCATTGTAAACCAGATCAGATCCAGTGGAGACTGAGTAGATCCAGTGTAAACCGGATCAGAGGTGTTCTCACATGTCCGTTAACGTGTCCCAAAGTGCAGTGGCTCTCGGAGCAGCTCCTCCTCAGCTCCTCCATATCAGTCTGGCTGCAAAGCGGTGCCTCCTCCCCCATGTGGCTCCCCAGGCCCAGGTCGGCTCCTCCTGACACCTCCTTATTCTCAGAGCCCAGCGGGCCCCAGGACTCCAGTACATCATATCCCCCGCTCAGCTCCTCCTGGAACTGCTGGAGGTAGACCTGGGGGCTGAGGTCTCCGTCCTGATTGGTTGAGTTGTATGGAGCGTAACTGTCGCTCCTGCTTGTTGACATGGAGACCAAGTGATGACTGTTGGCCTGGCCCAATGTCTGCCACATGGTGGACAAGAGCCCTGGGATTTCTGGGAAATGTAATCATATTAAATGTCATAAAATAAGATCTATTAGATTTGTTTAAATACAGTCAGATTAAACCAGACTAGATTATCATAAACCAAAACATATAAAATTAGATTAAACTAGTTTAAACCAGATTAAACTAATTCAAATTAGATTAAACCATATGAGTTAAACCAGATTAGACGAATGTGAGTTTTCTCCTCTGAGATTAATAAAGTGTTATTATTTTATCAATCAGGTCAGATTAAATTTGATCAGATGTGACAGGAAGTAAAAGTGAAGTAAGGTTCAGCAACAACTCAGCAAACTTATTTTTTGACTTCCTGCCGGAGCCTGACTGGTCTCTGATTCGTCACCTGTGAACAGGTAGATCAGGTGACAGTGACGTGGATCTGGACTCACCTTGGACCAGCATATTTTTTAGTCTCTGGTTCTCCGCTGACAGCTCGGCTTTCTCTTTCTCCAGCTCTCGAACCCGCAAACGCAGAAAGTGAAGCTCTGTGTTCTGTGATGGGGTCAGGACCAACACACCTGACTCACCTGACTCCACCTTCACCACCTGCAGGAGGGAGGGGGGAGGTATTGGTGTATCTCATGGTCAATTTACATATCAATAAACCTGATACTTAGCAGTGAAATAAGCCACCGGTTTTAAGATTTTCTTTACATGTTTGTCTGCTTAATTCACTGGAACTACAATTAAATTCTTTTCTATTGTAAAATGAAACTTTAAGGACTAAAACGACCATCAAAGGAGATGTTTCTCATAGCTTATCATGTGTTTTACATGAAAAGACAGCAACAGAATCCAACTGTCTGTCAGAGCAGCGTCGTCTGAGGCCTGAAGATCAGGACCAGCCAGTGGTGGTTTCAGAGGTTTCCTCAGATTCTCTCAATCTTTTAATGATGTTATGTTTTGTAGACAATGAAATCCACACACTCTTTGCAGTTTTATGTTGAGAAACATTATTCTTAGCATGTTGCAGTATTTTCCAGCACAGTCTGTCACAGAGTACTTCAGAAAGACACTTTTTATACCCCGTCATGTTATTCACCTGTCACCAGGTAACCTGATTGACTGTGAGATGTTCTACCAGATGTTTCCTTTAGCATTTCACAGTTTTTCCAGTCTTTTGTTGCCACTGTCCCGACTTTTTAGAGACATGTTGCTGCATCAGATTCTAAATGAGGAAATCATTTTCAAAAACAATGAAATTTTTTATTTTCAACATTTGATGTGTTTTCTCCTCCTTGAACTGCCACCTTATTGTGGTGTAGGGTTTGAGTACTCAAATGATCCTAGGAGCTATGTTGTCCAGGGCTTATTGCCCCTGGTAGGGTCTCCCAAGGCAAACAGGTCCTAGGTGATGGGTCAGACTAAGAGCGGTTCCACAGCCCCCGATGAAAGACACAACAACAAGGACCACTGCATTGCCGGGACTGACATTACCGGGGCCCCACCCTGGAGCCAGGCCTGGGGTTGGGGCTCGCTGGCATTCGCCCACAGGGCCCAGCGGGGCAAAGCCCGAAGGAGCAACATGCGCCCGCTCTCCAGTAGGCCCATCACCCGCAGGAGGGATCAGAAGGGGGCGACGCAGTGGGATTTGGGTGGCAGTCGTGGGCCCCGATGGCCCAATCCCCGGACTCGGAATCTGGCAATGGGGACATGGAATGTCACCTCACTGGGGGGGAAAGAGCCCGAGCTAGTGCCGGAGGTTGAGCGGGATCGGCTAGATATAGTCGGGCTCACCTCCACGCACAGTCTGGACTCTCTTCTATTCTGGAGTTGCCCACGGTGAGAGGCGGCAGGCTGGTGTGGGCTTGCTTATAGCTCCCCAGTGAACGAGAGGATCGCTGCCCTACGCCTTCGGGTTGGGGACAGGTGCCTCACTGTTGTTTCGGCCTACGGGCCGGGTAGAGTACCTGCCCTTCTTGCAGTCTGTGGGAGGGGCGCTGGAAAGTGCTCCGACTGGGGACCCAGAGGTTGAGGTCAACGAGGTAGTTCGGAAGCTCCTCAGTGGCAGGCACCGGGGGTGGATGAGATCCGCCCTGAGTACCTCAAGTCTCTGGATGTTGTAGGGCTGTCTTGGTTGACACGCCTCTGCAACATCGCGTGGCAGTTGGGGACCGTGCCCCTGGACTGGGAGACCAGGGTGGTGGTCCCTCTATTTAAGTCAGGGGACCGGAGGGTGTGCTCCAACTACAGGGGGATCACACTCCTCAGCCTCCCTGGTAAAGTCTATTCCAGGGTACTGGAGAGGAGAATTCGGCCGATAGTCGAACCTCTGATTCAGGAGGAACGATGCGGTTTTCATCCTAGTCATGGACACTCTACACCCGCCGCAGGGTGCTCGAGGGTTCGTGGGAGTTTGCCCAACCAGTTGACATGTGTTTTGTGGACTTGGAGAAGGCATTCGACCGTGTCCCTTGTGGAATTCTGTGGGAGGTGCTTCTGGAGTATGGAGTCCAGGGCCCTCTACTACGGACCAGAGCAGGAGCTTGGTTCGCATTGCTGGTAGTAAGTCAGACCTGTTCCCAGTGCATGTTGGACTCTGGCAGGGCTGCTCTTTGTCACCGGTTCTGTTCATTATTTTTATGGACAGAATTTCTAGGCGCAGCCAAGGGTCAGAGGGAGTCTGGTTTCGGGACCACAGGATCTCATCTCTGCTTTTTGCAGATGATGTTGTCCTGTTGGCTTCTTCGAACCAGGACCTCCAGCATGTGTTGGGGCAGTTTGCAGCCCAGTGTGAAGCGGCTGGGATGAGAATCAGCACCTCCAAGTCCGAGGCCATGGTTCTCGACCAGAAAAGGGTGGCTCCTGCCTCAAGTGGAGGAGTTCAATCTTGGGGTCTTGTTCACAAGTGAGGGAAGGATGGAGCGTGAGATTGACAGGTGGATCGGTGCGGCGGCTGCAGTAATGCGGTCGTTGTACCGGTGTTCTGGGCATGCCCCACCGGGAAGAGGCCCCGGGGAAGACCCAGGACATGCTGGAGGGACAATGCCGCTCGGCTGGCCTGGGAATGCCTCGGGGCCCCCCCCCGGAAGAGCTGGAGGAAGTGTCTGGGGAGAGGGAAGTCTGGGCATCCCTGCTTAGATGCTGGCCCTGCGACCCCGCCCCTGATAAGCAGAAGAAAATGGATGGATGTGTCATCTTTGTGCTATTTTCAATTAAATATGAGGTTTCAGTGTTTCACAAACCATCACATTCTGTTTCTACTCATGTTCCACACAGCGTCCCGACTTTTATGGAAATAGGGTTGTATCTGCAGCAGCAACACAAGATGGAAATACTCAGAGAAGTACTTTAAAATTGTCCTTGAGTAAATGTACTTAGTTACTAGCAACAACACACATTAAGCATTTACAACAGAAGACAAAGCCAATAATTTCAATAGAATGAGACATTCAAACATAAAATAAATAACTCAATCAGAATTACAGCTCACTTTGCTGAATTCAACAAACGAGAGACTGTACAAACAGTTCAGGTGGATCGGGATCAGCCTGCAGTGCTGCCCACAGGTCAGAGTGTCAAACTGCGCAAACAGAAACAGCTGAGCAGACGATGACTGACTAAAATGTAAAATCTTTAGTTTTCTCATTTTTCCTTCACAGCTGTTTTGTCAATTTATTGTTATATGTAATTTGATGTTATTACATATTGTCTTATTCTCATTGTTCTTCAGACAGAATTATTGTGTCATATTGATATAAGAGTTTTACATGTTTCTAATTGTTTTGTTTTAATGCTTCCTTTGTAATGTGAAGGTTTTATTTGGGCATCTTTTAATGTGTGAATGTCAGAATTAATGGATTTATGACTGCCGTGACTCAAGCTAACAGGCTAAACAAATAAATGATCACATGCTCATTTTTTTTCAGGAGACAAAGATTTACTCTGAATTCAACAATAAATTCACGAAATATTCATTGAAAATTTTTTGTCTATTACAAACTGCATTCGTACACAACTTCAACTGATTTATAGTATTCAGTAGTAAAATACAAACTGAATACTGTGAACTGGAGTCAACTGAGTCAAAGTTACAGAGAAAGTTACATGAAACTCTGGAACCCGACTGAAGAATTAATATGAAAATATACGCAGCTGTATCACAGCATGTATATCATATTTATATCATATATATGAAATTAACGTATTATCAAACAATAAATGAACCAATCATGACTATTTACTACACTCAACCAATGATTGATTGATGTCAAATTTCATTCAAATCTGTTGAACTGTTGACTGTGAACAATCTGAATTTCTTTGATGAAATTAACAGAAAGCAGAATCTTGAAAGTACAGTTGAGATTATTGCGTCATAATCATTTTACTGGAACCTTTTTAATTGGTCAGCAGCTCACTCTGACGTCATCTTTTAAAAGTGACATCATAACCATAGCTGAGATGTTTCACTAATCCATGCGTCTGATTATCGACCCGCAGACGATCATCAATAACATTCGAACAGTTGTATTGATTGGCTTCCAGCAGTGAAAGTGTTATTGTCGGTAAACTGAGACTAAAGAGAATCACAGCGCTCACTGCAGCCTGTCCACCATGTCTCCGGATGACCGGGTCTCACCGTTGGCCCGCTGCCGCCGCTGTGTGTCCGCGGCAGGACGCTGCTGTCCGGACTCTCCGTCATCTGCAAACACGAACCGGAGACACGAGCGGGGCTTTAATGTCCGACAAAACCCGGTAATGTGCCGGCACTTTGACCGCCAGCTGTCGCTCACAAAAGCACACAAAGAAGAAAAAAAGAAAACAAGTTTATTAAAATTCATAAGTACCCGCACTTCCGGCGCTGCTCTATGACGTCATGTATGTGCGACTGCGCTGTAGTTTTTAAAAAAGGGACGTTAGTAACGTGAGTCTGTGTACGAGACTACAGTACCCAGAGGGCACCGCGGCAGGTAGACTGTAAACACGCAGGGAGACTGAAGGACGAAGTGAACGATGATCGGTGAGTTCTGCTCGGTTCTACTGACCGGTTCTACTGTGTTCTGTTCACTGCCACGATCTGATCGATCGTGTGATCAATGCGTCACATCTGAATACATCGATGATGACATATTGTGGTGGAAGAAGTACTGAGCTCATGTTCTTCAAGTACACAGTACTTGAAGTAACAGTACACAAGTTACTTCATGTACCAAAAGCAGTAAAAGTACTCTTGTAAGTATTGTAAAGTATTCTTGGCTCCATGCATTAATGTATTAGCAGTAAAAGTCGTGGTTGTGGTTCTTGTGACTGAAGCTTAAGTACCTCAAACTGAAATAAATGTACTCAGTGTATGATCCTGAGATCATGTTGGTTTTCATTGATCTGAAGGATTCTTTGAGGGGTGGGGTCAAAACAGGTCACATGCTTATTTTTACTGTAATGGCCATCTATTGATGATGTTTCAGTGATTGTTGATGTTTGATTTGCTGCTTTTCCTCTGAAGGATCTGAATGATCTGAATGTGTTTGTAATAATGTGGAGCTTTGGACTAAACAAACACTGTGAAGGCGTCACTTTGGCCTCATCGTCACCACATTTCTCACTATTTTCACAATGTTTCCAAACCGAACGATCGATCAATTAATGCAGGAAATGATCAGCTGATTGATCCAGAATGAAAAGAATCATTAGTTCAAATGAAGCTCAACCAGCTCCAACAGTAAAATCCTGCTTTGACATGAACGACTGAGTCACAGTAATCTGAAGAGATCAGATAGAACAGGAGATCAGGAGAACAGTGGAACATGAGAACAGATAGAACAGGAGAACAGATAGAACAAGAGAACAGAAGAACAGATCCTACAACACCCTCCTGCGTTCTTCACAGTTGAGTTATGCAAAATGCTCTTCCTACAGATGAGTGTACGGAGGTCTCTTATTTATATCTCTAATTAAGCTTTTTTAGTTAAAGGTCTGACGTTGAGTTTGGATGCTCAACAAGCAGCCTCCACAGACCACATCCTGACAGAGACGCTGTTCTGCAGGCAGGTTTGTGCTAAGCGAGCTAACAGAAGCTAAGACCTCCTTCAGAAGGAGAATCAGTGAAGGAGCCTCACTGCTGCTGCTGTGTATCTACCTATCATACATACGACTTTATAAAAGAAAAAAACATGTAGAAGAAATATATAAAAAAAATATGCATTGGCGTAATAACTTTGGAAAAATAGGCATAAAAATATTCTGCCAGTGAACGTGATAATCCTGAGAATACTGCTGCCACAAGAGAAAAAAATTTATTCTGCTTTCCAATTAACAAAAGTAAACAATGCTAATACTATCGCACTGTAAAAGATGAGTGTATGCTGGCAAAAATGACTTAAAACAACAGCTTATATGGGACACAAATCAACACAGTCTGATGGTATCTGATGCTGGAGTTGAGCTCTGACAGGTGTTGGTATGAAGGACCTGTGGCAGCGTTCCATCTTACAGGGTGGATGCAGCAGTCTGTTACTGAAGGAGCTGCTGAGGGCCCCCACTGTGTCATGCAGGGGGTGGGAGGGGTTGTCTGTGATGGATGTCAGCTTGGCTAACATTCAGGAGAAGCTGATGTAGAAACTCAGTGATCATGTTTCTGTGATCTGACCTTCATGGTGGACATGAACCTCTCAGAGCTGAACCTGGAGCTCCAGCAGCTGCTCGGCTCTCTGCTGTCAAAGAGGAAACACTGAGCGTGCTCCTACTCTGACACCTGAATCTGCTGCTGAGTGAAACCTCCTGCAGGTGTTTGGTGATATTGATGATGGCGTTCAGTAAGACAATATAAACACTTTACTCTAAAACAGCTCTATGTGACAGATGTTTGAGTCCACATCTTGTATCATTTGAGTGGTGGTGTAAATTTTTATTAGGTTTCTGTTTACTTTTGATTGAGTTAGTTTTGGTGGTCGGGGGGCACACACAGTCTCTGTGGTGTTTTGGTGGGTGACTGCTCTAATAGAAGCTCAAAGTGGTGTGTAGGACTGCAGTTCTGCCTCCTGGACTCAACTCTGGGGTGTCTTTGGTTCACTGATAAATTTGATCAGAATTCTAGAGATGAGAGCTGCTCCGTACTGACCTGTCACCTGTCCTGTCACTGACCTGTCACCTGACCTGTCACCTGACCTGTCACTGACCTGTCACCTGACCTGTCACCTGACCAGTCACTGACCCGTCACGGACCTGTCACTGACCTGTCACTGACCTGTCACTGTCCTGTCACTGTCCTGTCACCTGTCCTGTCACTGACCCGTCACTGACCTGTCACCTGACCTGTCACTGACCTGTCACCTGACCTGTCACTGACCCATCACTGACCTGTCACCTGACCTGTCACCTGACCTGTCACTGACCCATCACGGACCTGTCACTGACCTGTCACTGTCCTGTCACTGTCCTGTCACTGACCTGTCACCTGTCCTGTCACTGACCTGTCACTGACCCATCACTGACCTGTCACCTGACCTGTCACTGACCTGTCACCTGACCTGTCACTGACCCATCACTGACCTGTCACCTGACCTGTCACCTGACCAGTCACTGACCCGTCACTGACCTGTCACTGACCTGTCACCTGACCTGCCGTCTGTCATCTGTCACTGATCTGTCACTGACCTGTCACCTGACCTGTCACTGACCTGTCACTGTCCTGTCACTGACCTGTCACCTGACCTGTCACCTGTCCTGTCACTGACCTGTCACCTGACCTGTCACCTACCTGTCACTGACCCGTCACTGACCCGTCACCTGACCCGTCACCTGTCCTGTCACTGACCTGTCACTGACCTGTCACCTGACCTGTCACCTACCTGTCACTGACCCGTCACTGACCTGTCACCGACCTGTCATCTACCTGTCACTGACTTGTCACCTGACCTGTCACCTGACCTGTCACTGGCCTGTCACCTGACCTGTCACCTACCTGTCACCTACCTGTCACTGACCTGTCACCTGACCTGTCACTGACCTGTCACTTGACCTGTCACCTGACCTGTCACCTGACCTGTCACTGACTTGTCACCTGATCTGTCACCTGTGTGTGTGTCTCCAGTGTTTGTCCGGTATAACCTGGGGCCAGGTGTGGCGGTGGAGCTGCAGAAGGAAGCTCGTGTGGCTGAGCTGAAGGAGGTGGTGGGGAGTCAGCAGGGAGTCCAACCAGAGCACCTCAGGGTGCTTTTCGCTGGGAAGGAGCTGAGGGCTACCGCCACGCTACAGGTGAGGGCAGGTTGGGCGTTGGCGAGCTAAAATGAGTGCGGGGGAAGGTCTTACTTGATGGAGAAGTCCTCTCCTCCACTTTGTTACTCCATCCTTTCATATGAATTCTTTCATGTTAATGATTATTGCCTTCTCCTCCTCCTCCTCCTCTCAGGGTTGTGACCTCCCAGAGCAGAGTACAGTCCATGTCGTCTTCTCTCTGTCGGGTTCCTCCTCCTCCCGGCTGCTCTCCCTGGCTGAAACGGGGGAGGAGGAGCAGAACAGTCTGACCAGGCTAGACCTCAGCTCCTCACACCTCCCCTCCACCTTCTCCAGCCTGCCAGTTATCCTGGAGAGGAGCGATGGAGGAGGAGGAGGAGTCGTTGACAGAGGAGCAGAGGAAGAGATAGAGGAGGCGCAGGCTGCAGGTGTGAAAGGTCAGAGTAGGTAACCATTGAGTCTGTACTCCAGCGGTCTGTTAGTTGTAGTATTCTTACTGTGTGTACTTGTGTGTACAGGTGTGCGTACCTGCAGTACTTTCTTTGTGTACTGTAAGACCTGCAGTTCTGTCCAACCAGGAAAACTGAGAGTTCGCTGCAGAAGCTGCAGACAGACGACACTGACGCTCAACAGGGTGAGAGCAGTATTTATACAGTTAAAACGCAGTATACTGCGAAAATGCAGGATCCAGACTGTTATTACAGTATTTGTGCTGTTGGAACACAGTATTTATACTCTTATAGCACTGCATGTAGACTGTTATGACAGTATTTAGTCTGTTGACACCGTATTTGGAGTAACAGTATTTAGACTGTTGGAACACAGTATTTGTGTTGTTGGAACACAGTATTTGTGCTGTTGGAACACAGTATTTGTGCTGTTGGAACACAGTATTTGTACTGATGGAACACAGTATTTGTGTTGTTGGAACACAGTATTTGTACTGATGGAACACAGTATTTGTGTTGTTGGAACACAGTATTTGTACTGATGGAACACAGTATTTGTGCTGTTGGAACACAGTATTTGTGTTGTTGGAACACAGTATTTGTACTGATGGAACACAGTATTTGTGCTGTTGGAACACAGTATTTGTGCTGTTGGAACACAGTATTTGTGTTGTTGTAATACAGTATTTGTGCTGTTGGAACACAGTATTTGTACTGATGGAACACAGTATTTGTGTTGTTGGAACACAGTATTTGTGCTGTTGGAACACAGTATTTGTGTTGTTGGAACACAGTATTTGTGCTGATGGATGCCTGTGAATATTCTCATTCATCCAGGTCATTGTAAGCTTTAGGGCATTCAATCGTTCGCAACTGGACCTCGTCAGTTTGTCTTAGAAGACGTTTCGCCTCTCATCCGAGCAGGCTTCATCAGTTCGTACGCAACCAGACTAGATAGGACAGCTCTAGTCCAATGCAATGGTGTTAGGTTCAAGTATTTATCCCCTGAGTGAGACCAACCCACAAAAAACAAGAATGGTATCACTCTATTGTGAGGCAAACGATCCCCCCATTAAGGCGGGGTGGGGTGCAACCCTTTGGTGTCAACGACAGTCGTTAGCCTCGTTAGTGTCCCCTTGTTGTCATTGGGAGGCTCCTGGAGCCATGTGTGAATGGCTTTGTTGTTTGTTTTCAGAGGCTAAATCTTTGAATCTCTTAGGGAGAGATGAAAGGACAGCATTGTATGTGGGAGATAGGTGGTGTCTTAGACCTCCCCCTCTATTCAGAGATGGTTTTTCAACCTTGACATAGATGGCTTCTCTTACTCCTCTTTCAAAGAGGATATACAGACTTGTATATTGGGGAAACCAAACAGCCACTGAGCAGACGCATGGCACAACACAGAAGGGCTAACTCTTCAGGGCTGGACTCAGCTGTTTACCTGCATCTCAAGGAGGAAGCACACTAGATAGAAATGTGCATATTCTGGACAGAGAAGACAGATGGTTTGAAAACAAACAACAAAGCCATTCACACATGGCTCCAGGAGCCTCCCAATGACAACAATGGGACACTAACGAGGCTAACGACTGTCGTTGACACCAAAGGGTTGCACCCTACCCCGCCTTAATGGGGGGATCGTTTGCCTCACAATAGAGTGATACCATTCTTGTTTTTTGTGGGTTGGTCTCACTCAGGGGATAAATACTTGAACCTAACACCATTGCATTGGACTAGAGCTGTCCTATCTAGACCAGAGCTGTCCTATCTAGTCTGGTTGCATACGAACTGATGAAGCCTGCTCGGATGAGAGGCGAAACGTCTTCTAAGACAAACTGAAGAGGTCCAGTTGCGAATGATTGAATGCCCTAAAGCTGTACTGATGGAACACAGTATTTGTGCTGTTGGAACACAGTATTTATGTTGTTGGAACACAGTATTTATGTTGTTGGAACACAGTATTTGTACTGATGGAACACAGTATTTGTGTTGTTGGAACACAGTATTTGTGCTGTTGGAACACAGTATTTGTGTTGTTGGAACACAGTATTTGTGCTGATGGAACACAGTATTTGTGTTGTTGGAACACAGTATTTGTACTGATGGAACACAGTATTTGTGCTGTTGGAACACAGTATTTGTACTGATGGAACACAGTATTTGTACTGATGGAACACAGTATTTGTGCTGATGGAACACAGTATTTGTGTTGTTGGAACACAGTATTTGTGCTGATGGAACACAGTATTTAGACTGTTGGAACACAGTATTTGTTGGAACACAGTATTTGTGCTGTTGGAACACAGTATTTGTGCTGTTGGAACACAGTATTTGTACTGATGGAACACAGTATTTGTGCTGATGGAACACAGTATTTGCGTTGTTGGAACACAGTATTTGTGCTGATGGAACACAGTATTTAGACTGTTGGAACACAGTATTTGTTGGAACACAGTATTTGTGCTGTTGGAACACAGTATTTAGACTGTTGGAACACAGTATTTGTTGGAACACAAAGTGTTTCACAGCTCATTGACATGAAACTGATTCTGGGTCTGTGGAACTGAACCAGCTGAACCAGGACAGTGAGAGTCCTCTGTGGAACTGAACCAGCTCTCTGGTCGTCCTCTGTGGAACTGAACCAGCTCTCTGGTCGTCCTCTGTGGACAGTCGTCCAGGTCGTAGTTTTTCCAGAAGTTTTTCCTCTCATCCCAAAGGTTTCTTCACTTCTGCTCAGAGGGTTGTTCGCGTCCCGTGTGGCTCGTTAGTCCTCGTTAGGCACACGTTGTAGGACTTCCTCTTAAAAAGCTTTAGACTGGGACTAAACCTCGGTTCTCATGTGGAAACATTTCACTCTTCATGATTCTGGATGACAAAACACTGAACAACACACGTGATGAAGACGATGGTGACGAATCCCCTCTCTCCGCCAGGGTCCGTCCTGTTGGGATGACGTTCTCCTCCGAGGTCGTATCCACGGTGTTTGTCAGTCAGACGGTTGTCATGGCAACGAAGCGGTAAGTGGGAGGGGCTGCTGTCTCACGTGGCGGTCACTGTTCTCTGTCTGCTCATGTGCTGTTTAACTGATGTCAGTGCGTGCGTGCGTGCGTGCGTGCGTGCAGGAGTTCTACATGAAGTGTGGATCCCATCCGACCTCAGATGACGAGCTCTCCGTGGCCCTCGACCTCATTATGACCAACAGTAGAGATGTCCCCTGTATCGCCTGCGCCGACATCATGTGACACAAACACACAGTAACACACATCAGAGTCACTTCTGTTACACTCAGTGTGTGTGTGTTTATGGTCTGCTGTCTCTCTGCCTGTCTCTCTCCCTGTCTCTCTGCCTGTCTCTCTCTCTCTGTCTGTCTCTCTCTCTCTGTCTGTCTCTCTGCCTGTCTCTCTCTCTATGTCTGTCTCCCTGCCTGTCTCTCTCCCTGCCTCTCTCCCTGTCTCTCTGCCTGTCTCTCTCCCTGCCTCTCTGCCTGTCTCTCTCCCTGTCTCTCTGCCTGTCTGCCTGCCTGTCTTTCTGCCTGTCTCTCTGTCTGTCTCTCTCCCTGTCTCTCTGCCTGTCTTTCTGCCTGTCTCTCTGCCTGTCTCTCTGCCTGTCTGCCTGCCTGCCTGTCTCTCTGCCTGTCTTTCTGCCTGTCTCTCTGCCTGTCTTTCTTCATGTCTCTCTGCCTGTCTCTCTGCCTGTCTTTCTGCCTGTCTCTCTGCCTGTCTCTCTGCCTGTCTGCCTGCCTGTCTCTCTGCCTGCCTCTCTGCCTGTCTCTCTGCCTGTCTCTCTGCCCGTCTGCCTGCCTGTCTCTCTCCCTGTCTCTCTCCCTGTCTCTCTGCCTGTCTTCCTGCCTGTCTCTCTCCCTGTCTCTCTCCCTGTCTCTCTGCCTGTCTCTCTCCCTGTCTGCCTGCCTGTCTCTCTGCCTGTCTCTCTGTCTGTCTCTCTCCCTGTCTGCCTGCCTGTCTCTCTGCCTGTCTCTCTGTCTGTCTCTCTCCCTGTCTGCCTGCCTGTCTCTCTCCCTGTCTGCCTGCCTGTCTGCCTGCCTGTCTCTCTGCCTGTCTTTCTGCCTGTCTCTCCCTGTCTCTCTGCCTGTCTCTCTGTCTGTCTCTCTCCCTGTCTGCCTGCCTGTCTCTCTGCCTGTCTCTCTGCCTGTCTCTCTCCCTGTCTGCCTGCCTGTCTCTCTGCCTGTCTTTCTGCCTGTCTCTCCCTGTCTCTCTGTCAGGAACGTGGTCCTGGTGTTCAGGTGTTCGGAGCGTCACGTGATCTGTCTCGACTGTTTCCGTCGTTACTGTCAGACTCGACTAAACGAGCGACAGTTTGTTTACCATCCTGTGATTGGCTACTCACTGCCGTGTGCTGGTGAGTCAGTGCATGATGATGATGTCACTGCAGCAGCAGAAAGCTGATTTATGAGTAACTTATCATCAACTGATCAATTAGCCGCTTCCTGTTTGGAGCGTGGTCACATGACTGCAGTGACTGCAAATACACACACAGATTCCTGTGAGAACACACACACACACACACGCACACACACACACACACACACACACTGAAACTGTTTGATCACAGACTTAATTATCTGTTAATAAGCGTCTGTGAAACATGTCTGAAGAGACTTCAGGTCATCATACATCATGACATCATCTCCTGTTGTTCAGAATAGAAACTGTCAGTCAGGTGATTGATTTTAATCATTAAATGTGATTAATTGTGTCTGTGTGTTTCTCCAGCTGGCTGCGCTGAATCTCTCATTAAAGAGCTGCATCATTTCAGGATTTTAGGAGACGATCAGGTGAGCGTTTCCTCTTCTTCTGTCTTTGTCAAGTCATGGTTTGCTCAGCTGATCGTCCGCTTTGGATGCTAAGCCCCCTCTGCCAGCTGAGAGCCCCCCCTGCCGGGTGGGAGCTTCCTCTGCCGGCTGGGAGGGGGGCTCTCAGCCGGCAGAGGAAGCTCCTCCTCCTCCCTGGGGGTCAGGGACATCATGTTTTCTTTCCATCACATGGAACAGCCAGCTGGTTGCTGCTTGTTCTTAGACACTTCTCCTCAGATTCTGGATCTGGTCCTCTCTCCCGCAGTATGGGCGGTACCTGCAGTTTGGGGCGGAGGAGTGCCTGCTGATGAGTGGAGGACTGATGTGTCCGTCACCCGAATGTGGGGCAGGGCTCGTCCCGCCCGAGGACAGCAGGAGGGTGGAGTGTGACAGACAGCTCGGCTGTGGCTTCGTCTTCTGCAAAGACTGCAGGGAGCGCTACCATGAGGGGGCGTGTCACACAGAGCTGACCCCACCCACAGATGAAGCGTCACAGGTGAGCTGACCAATGCATGAAAACATCAACTTAACATTCAGTACTATGAACTATGATTCAGGTCCAAAACAAGAAACAGCTTCTCCTCACCTGCTCATCTTCCCTCCCCTCTCCTCCTCCTCTCATGTCCTCCCCTGCTCCTCCTCAGGTTTTTGTGGTGGACGAAGAGGCGTCTCTCAGGGGGCGATGGGATAGGGCCTCCCTGCTCCTCCTGCAGGAGACGACTAAACGTTGTCCTCAGTGTTCAGTTCCTGTTGAACGAAACGGTGAGAAATAAAATTCTTATGAACCAGTTTATACATCCTGTGGTCAGACCTGGTCTGACCTGGTCTGAACTGGTCTGAACTGGTCTGACCTGGTCTGGTCTGACCTGAACTCAACTTGTTCCAGGTGGTTTCAGTGGATTTTTCCAGACTACAGAAGTCGTATATTTGTAGTACAGATAACAAATTATTTCTCTACTTCTTCAGTTAAAGTCTGTAAACATGACGATCCGTAGAACAATAAATCCTAATTAAGACACATAATGTGAAGATAATTTATCGTCTTCTTTATTTAAAATATGTGTCCAGATTAATCATCTTGGTAGCTTCTTTGATTAGAGTTTTGATTTCAGTATGTATCTCAAGATGGCGCCACACGAGTGGCAGCTAGCTAGAGCAGCTTTCTCTGTTTTAGTGTTTTTTTTGTGTTTCTCGTCTTTTTTCCGTCACTCGTCTCGGTCGATCGTGCGTTCCTGCAGATGTAGACTGGTGCTTTGCTTT
Source organism: Chelmon rostratus (assembly GCF_017976325.1). Lineage (NCBI taxonomy): Eukaryota > Metazoa > Chordata > Actinopteri > Chaetodontiformes > Chaetodontidae > Chelmon > Chelmon rostratus. Next base: position 27,586,166 of record NC_055668.1, on the reverse strand, counting down.
TTACTCTTTTGTAAACAACACTGGGTGATCCATTCAGCCATGGCTCAATAGTTTACAATCGGGACGGCCTGTTAGCGTTGTGCAACACCGGCGTACTCCCAGCGGACGACCAGAGATCTGCGCGGCGATAAGTAGGCGAAGATGGGGATGCAGAGCTGCAACGACGGTACAAACCATCCATACCATCTCACAAGAGACTGCTAGCTGTTAGCATCTGACCGTATTACCTGCTGAGGGAGTTCTCGCATGTCTTCGCACTAACTGTATACACCCCCCCTCGGCCGATGTGGCAGCAGCATGCAAGCTCCGACACACTGTGGACTCACAGCTGCAGACATCGCACCCCCAGGCCCTCCTCCTCATCTCTGGAGACTTCAATCACGCTTCCCTGTCCTCAACTCTCCCCACCTTCACCCAGTATGTCAAATGTCACACCAGAGACAATAAAACACTGGACTATATGCAAACACAAAGGATGCTTACAGCTCTTCACCCCTCCCCCCACTGGGCAGATCTGATCACAACCTGGTTCATCTGCTACCTGCTTACATACCTTTGGTGAGTAAACAACAGCCAACCATCAGGTATGTGGAGAAATGGTCAGGTGAGTCCAGTATGGCACTGAGGGACTGTTTTGACACCACTAACTGGGAAGTGTTGTGCAGTCCTCACAGGGAGGACATTGACAGTTTGACAACCTGCATCACAGACTACATTAACTTCTGTGTGGACAACACTGTGCCGACCAGGAAGGTACATTGTTTCCCAAATAAAACCCTGGGTGTCCCCTGAACTGAAAACCCAACTGAACAAGAAGAAAAGGGTTTTAAGTCTGGGGACAGAACTGAGTTGAAGAGGGTGCAGAGGGAGATGAAAAGAGAGATCAGGAGAGGCAAGGAGAGCTACAGGAGGAAGCTGGAGGAGCGCCTGCAGGGGAGCAACACCAGAGAGGTTTGGAGGGGCCTGAGAACCATCTCAGGCCACAGCAGGGACAACCGCAGGGGCCCAGAATCTGGAGATCAGGAATGGGCAAATGAGCTGAACCTTTTTAACAGGTTTGATTCTACTCCTGCCCCCCCCAACCACCAGGGCCCAGACCAGACAGTGTTACCCCTCAGCATCACCTCCCTCCCCCCCAGTGCATCCCTGACACCAGCAGCAGACTCCATCCTCACACCACTTCACCCCCCTCCAAACCACTTCACAGACCACTGACCCAGCCCCACACCTCACCCAACAGGAGCCGCCCCCCGGCTCCCCATCTGGACTCTCAATTACAACAGATCAGGTGAGGAAGGAGCTCAAGAGGACGAAGATGAGGAAGGCTACTGGCCCTGATGGCATCAGCTCCAGACTGATCAGGGATCAGCTCTGTGGAGTTCAGCACATCTTCAACATGAGCCTCAGCCTGGAGAGAGTTGCTGCCCTCTGGAGGACAGGGTACTGTCCTCTCCCCTTTCCTCTTCACCCTCTACACATCGGACTTCAGACACAACACAACCAGCTGCACCTCCAGAAGTTCTCTGATGATACAGCCATCGTTGGATGTGTATCACAGGAGAACGATTTGAATACAGGAAAGTCATCACTAACTCTGTCAACTGGTGTGGACTGAAGCACCTGCACATCAACATCCGCAAGACCAAGGAGATGGTGACAGACTTCCACAGGAAAGCACCACAGACTACACCGGTGAACATCCAGGGGTTGGACATTGAGATCATGGGGGAGTACAAATGTCCACCTCAACAATAAACTGGACTGGTCCACTAACACTGATGTCCTGTACAGGAAGGACCAAAGTCGTCTCCATCTGCTGAGAAGACTGAGGTCCTTTGGAGTATGTAGGACATTACTGAGGACTTTCTATGACTCTGCGGTTGCATCTGCAGTCTTTTACTCAGTGGTCTGCTGGGGCTGTGGAAGCTCTGAGAGGGACAGAAAGAAACTGAACAGACTGGTCAGGAGAGCTGGATCTGTCCTGGACAGTCCTCTGGACACCAATGAGGATGGAGGTGAGAGGAGGATGTTAGCCAAGCTGACATCCATCATGGACAACTCCTCCCACCCCGTGCATGACACAGTGGGGGCCCTCAGCAGCTCCTTTAGTAACAGACTGCTGCATCCACCCTGTAAGAAGGAACACTACCACAGGTCCTTCATACCATCAGCTGTCAGAGTTCAACTCCAGCATCAGTTACCATCAGACTGTGTTGATTTGTGTCCCATATAAGCTGTTGTTTTAAGTCATTTTTGCCAGCATACACTCATCTTTTACAGTGCGATAGTATTAGCATTGTTTACTTTTGTTAATTGGAAAGCAGAATAAATGTTTTTCTCTTGTGGCAGCAGTATTCTCAGGATTATCACGTTCACTGGCAGAATATTTTTATGCCTATTTTTCCAAAGTTATTGCGGCAATGCATGTTTTTTATATATTTCTTCTACATGTTTTTCTTTTATAAAGTCGTATGTATGATATGTACATATGTATCGTCAACTTTTATTTTGTATTTTGTTTTTTGAATTTCTCTACCTCTGTTGATATTTTTCTTTCCAACTAACAACTAATACCCAAATTTCCCTGGCTGGGGATTAATAAAGTTTTATCTTATCTTATCTTGTCTTATCCTGATTCAGATAAACAACATTTACCCTTTATTATCACTGACTGCTTCTGTTCAAAGAAAGAAGGATTTTGGTATCAGGAGCTGCTCGTTTCGTCTCGACAGGTGTTGGCAGGAACCACATTTTCGTTTGGGACTAAAATCTGTGATCGTTGACCTTGTTAAACATATCTGTGATGATTCACGTTGCTGAGTCTCTTTCATGTGTTAATGGACTCAAAGATTAATGAGCAGTGAGCTTTACTTGGTAATGAGTTGAACTTTTGTTGCCCTTGGTCTGGCCTCTCAGGCTACACAGTCTGCATGTTCAGGCACCTCCCCCCTCTGTGGACGGATCAGTTAAACACAGAGCGGATCAACATCAGGTCTCTGACAGAGGAGTCAGTTCAGTACATCACATGTGTATTTGTACCATTATCACAGAAAACACAACCACATACAAATACTGTGTTTGGAGTATGTGTTATGTTTGTCAGGAGTGTGTTGTCTCCCCCTGCAGGTGGCTGTATGCACATGCAGTGTCCGCTGTGCAGAGCAGAGTGGTGCTGGCTCTGTGGTGTCACCTGGAACACAGAGTGTATGGGGGACCACTGGTTCGGATGAAACCCACGCAGACCCTTCGGCAGCTGGGAATCGAACCAGCTGATCTTCAGATCATGAACAATGATAATAAAACAACACGGAAATGACAGAACACCCTGGCTCTTCTGATTTGCATGTCCGCAATGCATATTCATATTCAACAGCAGCTCCTCGTCCTGTTGACCGAGCCCTCTAATCAATCACCAATGATATACCCGGTGTGTCTTTGTCATGTGATGAGCCCACTGTCCCCTTTGTATTGTGTGTTGCCCCCACCCTCCACCTTTTCCCAAGTTTGACATTTGTTTTTTTTCTATACAGATGCTATCATTTATACTTTTAAAACAGCAACCTGGAGTGTGCATGGTTTTCATACCCTGTCAGAAAGAACAAAAGTGATTAAACCCTCATCAGAACTGAAGGCTGATAGATGCTTTTTACAAGAAACCCACATAACCCAACATGAATCCCAACAATATGACAAAACTTATTCAGTTAACAGGAAACAACGAGGAGTTTCAGTTTCAGTCAACAAAAACCTTCCATTCACGCAAGATTCAATTACTGATGACTCAGGAGGAAGATTTTTGATCATGAATGTGCAATCTGTAGTTATAGGAGCTGCAGCATCTCTCCTTCACGCACCGCAGGTGGAGCATGTCATGATCTGTCAACTTTGTGTTATGTTGTCCACTTCCTGTTTTATTTTGGTAGGTTTCTGTTCATTCCTCAAGTTCCTGTCAAGTTTCCTGCCCTTCCCAATTGGTCTGATGTGTTGCACCTGTGCCCTGTTGTTCACCTGCTGCAGTGTCTCTCCTTCCCACTCCACGGGTGGAGCAGTCTGTCTGCACTGCAATCCAAAGAATAGAGTCTCCTCAGCAGATCCAGTCCAGTCTGTCTGATGTACTCTATTTGTTCTGTCAGTCCAGGCCAGTGTATTATTCAGGTTCAGGTTCCACAATCTCAATGTCCACTCCCTGGATGTTCACCGGTGAAGGAGGAGAGTGTTTGCAGCTGCAGAAGTCCACCATCAGCTCTTTTGTTTTCTCCACATTGATCTTGATGTTTCCGCTGGCACCAACCCACACAGGGGCTGTATGCTCCCAGCCTTTTCCAACAGAGAGATCTATGAAGGAGGTACATACAGCATCAGCCACCCTGATACCAGGTTGATATGTAAACTGTAGTGGGTACATTGATTGATGGACAAGGAGCAGCCTCTCCAGGCATCATCAGGTGTGATGTCCATGCCGCTGGCCTGTGTGAGTGGCAGCTGGCTGCCTGCACCAGAGGTTTTTACACAGGCAGGAGGCTCAGCAGCTTCACAGGGGAGGCAGAGGTGATGTATGCTAAAATAAATCCAGTTATTATTTATCTTCTCTGGTGCAGCATGTAAGATGTGGAGTGAAAGTGGGCAGACCGAAGGACAGAGATGAAAGTCACCAGAAATAAGACATATTATGGCCTGATGCTAAGGGCTAACAGCTAATGTTCTCACTGCAGAGTTGTTCTGTAATAGTGATTTGTTCAGAGTGAGACCATCTATCATTAACAAACTGCTTCAGTTCACTGTTGAATGCCTCTTTGAAAAGCTGAAAGCTAAATGCTAAGCTAATTTTTTCAATGCCCAATGTTGTATTTAAATTTAGCATTTTTTAATTTTTTCGTATATCAGAGGCAGAGTGGAATGACAAACGATGTCCTGATGTCCACAGCAGGACACGCCATGAAAATGTCTAATTCTATTTAATAAGTCTGTTAAATAATAAATATAGAATAAATATATGTATAAATGTGTTCATGTACTCTTTTGATTTGATAACTTTAATGTTTCCAGGAGGCTTAAAAACTGATTCAGTGTCAGTCACTGTGGTGTAAATATCTAGCCATTCAGCAGGTGGCGCTCCTGTGATCCAATAGGAAGCTGAATGTGTTTTACAAATTAAAAGTTCAGTTTCTGGTTTTCCTTCAGTTTATTCCTCTCAGTTCAGTTCAGTCTGAGACCTGGACCCTCCACCTCCACCAGGTGATAAGATAAACCAGGAACCTTTGAGCAGCGTCATTGTAAGATGACTTTATGGTTTTGTTTTGAGCAGCTGAACCTTACTCACACAGATCTGGATCAGCTCAGTCTGCAGAAGATACTGGACACAGTCTTTGGAGGAGCGGCAAGTTTAGGAGGTTTGGTAGATTTCAAGAGGTCCAGAAGGTTTCAGGTAGTCCAGCAGGTTTCAGGAGGTGCAGAAGGCTTCTCAAGATCCAGCAGGTCCGTAATTGTGGAGGTCTGGATCTCTGACGTGGTAGACGGAGTCTACCAAGAGAACTAAGATGAAGAGGGGAACCCGGGTTGGTCTGACAGGTCTGCAGAATCCTGGACTGGAGCTGGAGATGACAGGAAGAGCCAACGCAGTCCAGGTGAGTCTGAGCTGTAACCACATCCAGGTCCACCTACAGTATGAGTGTTTGTTTTAGTTTGCTGGGAGTCCAAGACGGGTGGAGCTTAACTCATGAGCTCTGGAAAAGGTTTTTTATAATAATCAGAATAAACTTTATTCTAAAGAAAAGAACAAAGAAAAAACATCAAAGGAAAGAAAAGCAGCTAAAAAACTAAATATTTCTGTGTAGCACTGTGACTACTTTTAATAAAAGCATATGAGTATTATCGGCAAGATGCCCTTAAAGTACTTAAAGTACTCACAGTGAGTGTTGGTGTATCAGTCAAATGTTCCTGTCAGTGTTTCATCTCTGATGTTTGTGGATTAATATTCCTGCTGCATTAATGTGGATGTTTGAACTACTTTATATCCTGTTGGCTGGTTTAATCTACAGCGATGCATCATATTCTATAAGATCATCACATGTTTGTCCTGTGAGAACCTCATATCTCAGAAAAACAGCCTGTTTTCAGCTTTGTGACGATGCATTTCCAGCTGATCCAAGAGGCTTTTTAAACAGTTTATTTAGCTGAAGGAGACATGAAGGAAAACTTCATCCTTCAGTTCATCACAAACATTCAACACAACTGTTGATTAAATGTACTTTACATTCCACCACTGCCCTAAGGTCTCTATCTGTAAGGTCTCAGGGTGTCCTGAGGGGTCCAGGTCCTCGGCGTCACCAGCAGGAAAGACTCCAGCTCGGTGGGCATCGTACTCCTGCGGCCGCTGGAAGCAGAGAAGAAGCAAACTGACAGGTGGTGCACAGACTGCAGGTGATTTTTCTGTCATTTTACAAGATCTGGATTTATTCAAGTTTTAATAAGTATAATATTCAGGTGTTCAGCCGGGGATGAAGTACAGAGGTCTGGCTGAGGATGATGAAGGTGATGAAGAGCAGAACGACGAAACCGACACAACAAATAAAATCCAACATCTGAATAAAACACTGCTGAATCACTTCAGACAGCTGGCTGCGAGCAACCAGGACACTGACCAGGTACATCCGACCAGGTGACACCAACAAGATAACACTGACCAGGTAACGCTGACCAGGTTACAATGACCAGGTAACGCTGACCAGGTAATGTTGACCAGCTTACAGCAACCAGGACACTGACCAGGTACATCCGACCAGGTGACACCAACAAGATAAAACTGACCAGGTAACGCTGACCAGGTAAGGTTGACCAGCTTACAGCAACCAGGTAACGCTGGCAGGGTAACACCGAACAGGTAACCCTGATCAAGTACCACTGACCAGGTTACAGTGACTGGATAATATGGACCAGTTAACACCAACAGGGTAATATACACCAGGTAACACCGACCAGGTAACACTGACTAGGTGTAGTACAGAAACTTTGAAAGTAGGCAGGAGTCCTATTAATGTTCAATGTGTCATTGTTGGGATTTTATTTGACATTCCTCAAGAACAGGTGTTGTCAGAAAATATTGTTAAGGTGTGATTTAATTATGTCGACCTCTCAAAGTAATCTGGGTTCATCAATATCTTTGAAAAATACAGTCGAATATAATAATAACTGAAGTTCAATCAATGCTACGTCCTCTGTGACCAAACCAAGAGTCCAGAGCCCCTCCCACAGACCGACCCAGAGTCCAGAGCCCCTCCCACAGACCGACCCAGAGTCCAGAGCCCCTCCCACAGACCGACCCAGAGTCCAGAGCCCCTCCCACAGACCGACCCAGAGTCCAGAGCGGCCCCTCCCACAGACTGACCCAGAGTCCAGAGCCCCTCCCACAGACTGACCCAGAGTCCAGAGCCCCTCCCACAGACTGACCCAGAGCCCCTCCCACAGACTGACCCAGAGTCCAGAGCCCCTCCCACAGACTGACCCAGAGTCCAGAGCCCCTCCCACAGACTGATCCGAGATAAAATAATTCCAGTTTCTTAAACCCAAATCCATTTTCAAACAGGATGATCTGCATTTTCACAAGTAATGTAAAAAAAAATTATAGCACAAACAAGAACCATAAAGATGGCTCGACCAATCAAAGTCTGCGAGAACAAACTATTTAACAGAGAAAAATGTGTGCATGTGTGTGTGTGTGTGTGCGTGCGTGCGTGCGTGCGCGTGTGTGTGCGTGTGCGTGTGTGTGCGTGTGCGTGTGCGTGTGTGTGTGTGCATGCGTGTGTGTGTGCATGCGTGTGTGTGTTCATGCAGGTGGACCTTCAGTTTGTGGATGAGGTGATCTCAGACGGAGCTGATCCAAACAGCTCGGACAGATACGGACAGACCATCCTGCACGAGGTCAACACACGATTTTGATTTTCTTTTATTAAACACTTTGTTTGATGTCACGACAAGCATTCACAGTGGTTATAAATGTCAGCATGTAGCTCGAGCTAACGTAGAACAAACACTGAGTACACCTGAGCACACAACGACACGGTGACAGCATGAAGAAGAGGAGTATGAAGACACACTAAACCTGATCATCACAAATTCAAGTTTAATGAACACAAAGCACACCTCCTGATCCACTGTCGGCTGTTACAAATCATTTATGTCCTTTATTAATTATTGCTCTGTTTTCTTTTCTAAGAATCACATTCAGTTGCAGGTCTGTGTTTTCATGACTTTATTATCTGACACAGTGGAGCTCTTTGGATGGATTTGTGGTATGACATCTCAAATATTGATATTTTTGTAGAATAAAGGTAAAGTAATTCTCTGCTCACCTTCACAGGTTGGTTAATGTTGCTGTTCAGAGGTGGGGGATTTGACCAACACAAATTTCCTAATCTTGTTTATTTATTTGATCCTCCTTGAAAATGCGTCTTCAATAAGTAGAAAGATTATATATTATATATATTATATATTTAGACGAACTGGATAAAAAACAGATGAAGGGTTTCATTTGTTGTGCCTGTGTGATAAAGTTTGTGTGTGTTCAGATCTCCAGGGCCTGGACGGTGGATGTGATGCGATTCTTCTTGGACCGGGGTTCTGACCTCCTCCAGCCGGATCAGTTCGGAGTCACAGCGCTCCACGTGGCCTCAGCGCTGGACTACCAGGACATGGTTCAGTTTCTCCTAGACAAAAAAGGTCTCTGTGAAGTCCAGGAGGGCAAAGAAAGAATAAAAGAAAACTCTGACATATTGTTGCTGCTGTCTGTCGTTCCCAGAGTCAGTCCACAGCTGCTCCGGGAACAGATTGTTTGACAGCGTTCAACAACTACAGCCAGAGAAGATTTTGGTAGAAAAGACTGCTGGGAGCTGTAGTTGTTGAACATACAGATCAAATCAGACCAGACAAAATAAGACAAGATAAGACTTTATTAATCCCCAGCTGGTTAATTCGGGTATTACAGGCAGCAAAAACTATAAAAAATAGCAACAGAAAGAGAGAAATAAATACAAAATACAAAAAAAACCTGACTATATATGTACATTTTATACAAAGGAGTATATAAGAGAAAAAATACATAAAAATATATTGCTGCAAAGAACTGTAAGATTACCATAAAAATATACTGCCAAAGATTCTGTAGAACTCCACAGACCGTACACAGATGGTGGATAAAGTGACGACAGCATTAATGATGCTGCACAGAAATAAATATGTTTATTTCACAGTAGAATACGATTATGTATAGATATGTAGAGTACTCAATGAGAGAGGGCGATATTGCAAGCTGATACGTGTATGAGTCATCACACATCAGTGCAGAAACAGCCTGATTATGGACCCAGAGCTGCTTTAACTGATGCTGAAGATGAACTCCTACAGCTGTTGGTACGAAGGACCCACGGTAGTGTTCCTTCTTGCAGGGTGTTTGCAGCAGTCTGTTACTGAAGGCCCCCACTGTGTCTCACAGGGGGTGGGAGGGGTCGTCCATGATTTATGTTAGCTTTGCAGTCCAGGACAGAACCAGCTCTCCTGACCAGTCTGTTCAGTCTCTGTCTGTCCCTCTCAGAGCTTCCACAGCCCCAGCAGACCACTGAGTAACAGACTGCAGAGTCAACCACAGAGTCATAGAAAGTCCTCAGTAATGTCCTACAGACTCCAAAGGACCTCAGTCTTCTCAGCAGATGGAGACGGCTTTGGTCCTTCCTGTACAGGACATCAGTGTTAGTGGACCAGTCCAGTTTATTGTTGAGGTGGACACCAGGTATTTGTACTCCTCCACGATCTCAATGTACAACCCCTGGATGTTCACCGGTGTAGTCTGTGGTGCTTTCCTGTGGAAGTCTATCACCATCTCCTTGGTCTTGCTGGTGTTGATGGTGGTTCAGTCCACACCAGTCGACGAAGTTAGTGATGACTTCCCTGTATCCAAATCGTTCCCCTGTGATACACATCCAACGATGGCTGTATCATCTGAGAACTTCTGGAGGTGCAGCTGGTTGTGTTGTGTCTGAAGTCCGATGTGTAGAGGGTGAAGAGGAAAGGGGAGAGGACAGTACCCTGTGGAGCCCCGGGGCTGCAAACTACCATATCCAACACACAGTCCTGAAGCCTCACATACTGAGGTCTGTTGGTGAGGGAGTCGATGGTCCATGCAGCCAGGTGACAGTCTACTCCGGAGCTTCCCCCTCAGCAGTGATGGCTGGATCGTGTTGAAAGCACTGGAGAAGTGCTGTGAGTTATCTGGTCTCTCCAGGTGGGAAAGAGAGCAATGGAGCAGGTAGATGATAGCGTTTCTTCTCGTTCAGTCTGGTTTTCAGTTCAGGGGACACCCAGGGTTTATTGTTAGGGAAACACTGCACCTTCTTCGTCGGCACAGTGTGTCCACACAGACGTTAATGTAGTCCATGTAGTCAAACTGTTGATGTCCTCCCTGTGAGGACTGCACAACACCTCCCAGACGGTGGTGTCAAAACAGTCCCTCAGTGCCATACTAGACTCCTCTGACCATCTTCTTCACATACCTGATGGTTGGCTGTTGTTTACTCACCAAAGGTATGTAAGCAGGTTGCAGATTAACCAGGTTGTGATCCCATCTGCCCAGTGGGGGGAGGGGTGAAGAGCTGTTAGCGTCCTTAGTGCTTGCACACAGTAAGTCCAGTGTTTTATTGTCTCTGGTGTACTTTTTTTTTGCTGTACATTTCACATAATGGGTGAAGGTTGGGTAGAGTTGAAGACAGGGAAGCATGACTGATGAGGAAGGCATAGGGGTGCGATGTCTGCAGCTGTGAGACCACAGTGTGTAGGAGATCTACAGATGCTGATCAATAGGTGTGTGTATGTGTGTTGTGTCCTCAGCTGATCCAGAGGCTCGGACTCTTCTGGACCAGCAGACTCCTCTTCACTACGCTGCCAAGAACGCAGCTGTAGGTGCCATCAGACTGCTGCTGCAGGCTGGAGCCTCCATCAGCTGCACCGACTACAAGCACAGAACTCCGCTGCAGCTTGCCGCCAACCTCGGTACTACTGACATCTACACTGACAACATGGAGTCACACCTGAGATCACTGACACAACACTGGAACGACTCCCTCCTGTGATGCTGCTGACAGTGTTGACACTACATACTCCTGTAACAGTACTGGCACTGCTGAGTCAGTCCTGACTGTACTGACATCACTCTCACCAGAGTTACTACAGACACTATTGGTCAGTTCTGAATAAGCAATGTCTGTGTGTGTTTTCAGAGCGTAGTGAAGCAGCTCAGGTGTTGTTGGAGCTCGGGGCAGAGGCAGGGATGAAGGACTCAGATGGACAGCTCTGTATAACTGCTCTGATTGGTCGAATCAGCCCAGTGGTAACAACGTCCTGCCTACTGACAGATAACAGGCTCTGATTGGTCCAATCTGGTTCTGGTGTTTATGAATGTGGTTGTATGTTGTGTTCAGGCCCAGCTGGCACTCAGTCAGTTCCATGTGACCGACAGAATGACCAGACAGCAATACTACTATTTAAACCTGCTGGAGCCAGAACAACAGTCACCTGAGACCCACCTGCGAGGTAACACTGCCACTACTGCCACTGCAGGACTAAGTTACTACAGCCATGCTTACTTGCCCCCCGACTGGTACTCCACTGGTCCTGCTAGTTCTTCACTGGCTTCCCTTTGGCCTGTGTGTCTACCTCTACCTGTCTGACCACCTGTTGTGTTTTGTAGAAGCTGTCGTCAGTGAGCCAACGTCTCCAGTAAGTCCCTTAATCAACGTCAGAATCAGCTTTATTTCCAGAGCATGTGTACAACATGAGGAATTTACTCATTTTGTTTCCTCATAAAGTACTAAACCTGTAGTACCTGTAGTTCAGTTCAGTGTGGAGTTAACTGAACTCGAGTCTGTTACACTGGACAGTGTTCAGAGCACCGTGAGCTGTGTACAGTGAACAGAGTACTGTGTGCAGTGAACAGAGTACTGTGTGCAGTGAACAGAGTACTGTGTACAGTGACAGAGTACTGTGTGCAGTGAACAGAGTACTGTGTACAGTGACAGAGTACTGTGTGCAGTGAACAGAGTACTGTGTACAGTGACAGAGTACTGTGTACAGTGAACAGAGTACTGTGTACAGTGAACAGAGTACTGCGTACAGTGAACTGTACTGTGTTTCTCTGCACGGTTCCTGTGCTGTCAGCTGGAGGTGGTGGTGCAGCAGCAGAAACTGGACCTCATCATGAATCCAGTCTTTCTCAAACTGATTCAGGTCAAATGGAAACTCTATGGCAGGTAACCTGAACTCTAACTGGTTTGATTTATAGAACATCATCAAACTCTCAGGTGGAAGGTCCCTGATCTGCCTGTCTGTCTCTCTTTACTTGTCTGTCTGTGTGTCTGTGCTGCGTCCAGGCTGGGGGCGTGGCTTCTCCTCATCCTTAACTTCCTGTTCAATGTCTCCTGGACGACAGTTGCCCTCTCTGTGTCTGTCCATCGAGACTCACCTGTTCGCTACGTCCTCCCTCAGGTGACCTGCCTGTCTTTACCTGTCTGTCTGTCTGTCTGTCTGTCTCTGTCTGTCTGTCTCTCTGTCTCTCTGTCTCTCTGTCTGTCTCTCTGTCTGTCTCTCTGTCTGTCTTTACCATTTACATGTTTGTGTGTCTCTACCTGTCTGTCTATCTGTCTCAGGACTGGTGGCGTGTCCTCCTTGTGGTCCTGGCACTCCTCTTGACTCTGGAGGAGGTGCTGAGGGAGGTTCAGGACATCCTGCGTTCAAGGAGGAAACTCCACCTCTGGCAGCGATGGGCAGAGCGTCGTCTCCGTGACGACCTGCGTTGCTCACATCCCATGTGGCCTCAGGTAGGACAAAAAGTTTAAAGGAACAGTTTAACATTTAGTGATCACCTTCTTCTTCTCTTTCTCTTAGTTAGATTCATTCAGATTTAATTCAGATTGATACCACATGTCTGTACACTGATTCTGACATTACAGCCAGCAGCTGGTTATCCTAGCTTAGCATAAAGACTGGAAACAGGGGAAGCAGCTAGCTTATCTTAGCGTAAAGATGAAATATGGGGATAAACAGCCAGCCTGGCTTGGTCCAAAGCCATGGGGGCTCAAAGGCTTGAGGGCTGAGTCCACAGCTTCAGACTTGCAGACATCTGCACACGACCAAACACACCTTCACTGAGAGGAAGAAGAGGAGGCCACAGGTCAGATGATGCTCCAGGGACACATGTAACAGTATTATCTTGTTTTACTGTTGATTTTGTGGGTTAGCCTCTTAAACTTGGTGTTAGCATGTTGCTCAGCTAATGTGGCTACTACCACAGACTGGGAGCAAAGCCTTGTAATACCGAGGGACAGTCAGAAACTGTGAACATTAAGTAAACCTAGATTCAAGATTCTTTATTGTCGTTGAGCCTGACATGTCAATGAAATTTGCACTGCAAAGCTGTCCCTCAGTCTGTTGGTGGTGGTGCGGATGTTCCTGATGGAGGCGGTACAAACAGTCTGTAACACAGCTGTCCATCCAGCGAGAGACTATCCTTAGACGGACCTCGTCGATTTTGTTGGTGAGAGACCTGGCGTTGGTGAGGAACAGACTGGGGAGAGCCGGTCTGTGAGGGTTAGCTTGTAGCCTAACACGCACGCCAGTTCTCTTGCCACGCTTTTGTTTACGGTGCCTCCTCCGTCTCCTTGGCAGCAGTGGGGGGATGGTGGTGGGCTCTGGGGTCAGTAGCAGCTCCAGTGGAATAAAATCCATCTTAGGGGGCGTGTGGAGTCCAAACTGTACTCCAAAGTTCAACAGTTCAGACCTGCTGTACTGTGTCAGAGGCCATTCTGCTCCTCGCCATTGTGTCCTTTACTCCTGTCATGGGGACATTAAACTGTTTACAGTCACACTGTGGGGACTAACCTCATCTGATGGGGACAACATGCAGGTCCAGGTAAGCTTAGACTAAGGTCAGGTTTAGGTTTAGGTTAGGGCAAGCCTGCAGGAAATTAATGTAAGTCTATGTTACACAATTGTGTGTGTGTGTGTGTGTGTGTGTGTGTGTGTGTGTGTGTTTTGTCTGTGTGTGTGTGTGTGTGTGTTTTGTCTGTGTGTGTGTGTGTTTTGTCTGTGTGTGTGTGTGTGTCTCTGTGTGTGCGAGCAGGAGAGAGTGTTCCTCTCAGATCAGAACAAACAGATCCACAGGATGAGAGGACGTTACAGCCATGACTTGTGGTATGAACACACACAAACACACACACAAACACACAAACACACTCTGTGTAAATGAAGCTGTGAGTCCGACAACTAAACAGCTGATCAGAAAATATAGAAGATATGTAGAACAAATAAATTAAGTAGCTGTAATGTATATGCTTAAATGTGTGTGTGTGTGTGCGTGTGTGTGTGTGTGTCTGTGTGTGTGTGTGTGTGTGTCTGTGTGTGCGTGTGTGTGTGTGTGT